>NC_136687.1:21975053-22027553 GCF_903797595.1 Erithacus rubecula
TGATAGTTTTATTGCAGTTGCATGTTGTACAATGTGTATTTGATAAAGAACGGCCTTTGATGGCCCGTGGACACTTTTTTTGTGCACCGTAGAAATGAAAATAAATGCGAACACGGTTTTAGTGCGAGAATGAAAACAAATTGCGAGCTCTAAATGGTTGTCCCTTTATGGTCAGCAGACAAGAAGAGAAAAGCGCTGCAAACATCTGTCTTCCGTCCCCCAAATCTAAAGGGCACTAAAGAATGATGTGAATCTAAGTGTTACTACAGCAGGGATTTGTCTTTATTTACCCGCGCTCTCATGAATATGAATACGTGTTTGGGGCAAGGAGGTGCCTTCACCCCTCTCAAACAACACAGGGCAAAAAAAAAAAAAAAAAAAAAAAAAAAAAAAAAAATGGGGTGGGGTGGGGAAGGGAAGAAAGAAAAAATAAAAAGTTCGAGTGCTTTTCCTCTGGGGAGCACCTTTTGTGCCGCTGTCTGCCCCGCCCGGACCTGGGGTCCGCTCGGTACCGACCCGCGCCGGCAGGTGCCCGCACCTGTCCTGTCCTGTCCTGTCCCCGGCCTCGCCACCCCGGCTGCCCCGCTGGCCCCGGCGGGGCCGGCTCCGCACTGCCGCGGGGGATGGTTTGCCTCACCCTTCGCCCCTCCCGTCCCCTTTCCGCCGGGATTTCACCCGCTCCCCCTCCGAGGGATTTGGGCTCCAGTTGTTCTTTCCACACGCGAGCGGTTCTGCCGAAAAACTTGCAGCAAATGGGTAATTTGATTATTCCCACTATAGGCCAACTGCCTCAGCGGCCTTCCCCCACGCGTCTGGCTGGGGGCAGAGAAACCATCTCCAAGGAATAATCAAATCAAGGCGAAGTGTGGAAAAACCCCTTCTGATTTCCAGGCGACACAAATAGAATTAGAGCCTCCCGTTTGCTTCACCCCCTCTTTTCTTTCCCCCCTTCCAGAAGAGCCCTTTTGTCTCGATGGTAAACTCTGACCCAGCCTGGCAGCGCGGGATGTGAGAGAGGCGCGGGGTGCGCGGGATGCTCGGGGTGCGCGGGATGCTCGGGGTGCGCGGGATGCGCGGGATGCGCGGGATGCGCGGGATGCGCGGGATGCGCGGGATGCGCGGCGGCTGCAGGCGCGACGAGGCCGGGTGCCGGAGAAAAACACTCCGAGTATATAAAAGCCACTTTTCTTTCCCCTCCTTGAGCACTGAGAGGGGCCCGGTCCGCTCCCCTCGGGCTCGGGAGGAATGCTCAGAGGCAGCGGAACAAAACAGGAACAGCGCGCCTTTGTACGGCCGCCGCCGACCATGGGAAAGCGCCTCCCGGGCCCGGCTCCGACCGCGCCGCGAGCATCCTACCCGCGGGAATAAAATGTTAAATACGGACGTGGGTTTCTTTGGCGTTGCTTTATTCGGAGGGAGCGTCCAGAGCATCCCCCGCACCTGAGTGCGGGTCTCGGCAGGACGGGGACAGGTGTTGGCTGTCCCCCGGCCACAGAGGGACAGGGCGGGGACACATTCCTCCTCCCGACGCCTCTCGGCGCTACCTGCCACGTCCGGGAGGAAAAAATCCCCATTTTTTGTGTCCCGGCTGCTCTGCTCGCGGTGGCTGCTCAGGCTGGACTCGCTCTCCGCCTAGTTTAGGATGCCAGGCAGGACGCGTTCCTGGCTGGTCTGCTGTTGCCTACCCAGTTGGGATGGGGGATTCGCAATAGTAAAGATGACGGTGAGGAGGAAGTGAAGAAGGACTAGTAATAATAGTAATAATAATAGTAATAATAATACTAATATAATAATAGTAATAATAATAATAATAATAGTAATAATAATAATAATAATAACAACCCTTTCTTATCGCTCGGTCCCTTCCCGGCCCGAGCCCCGTGGTGTTCGGGTGGCGGCCAGCAGAGGGATCTGCGCTTTGCTTTTCCTCTCGGTCTCGGCGGCCGCGGCGGCGGCAACATCTGCTGGGCTGGAGGAGAAGGAGCGATTGAGCAGACGCACAGATGTAAAAGTGACATCTGCTTGTGACAAAGGAGTGGGAATTAGATTAGGCGGGGAGGCCTTTCTGCGATTAGGGGAAAAAAAAGAAAGAGAAAAAGAGAAAAGGAAAATACTAGCTGCAGATTGTGTAAGCAGGGGAAGAGTATGTGAAAGAGAAATGCTCGTTGGGCAGCTGCTAGGACATTCGGGGCAGCACAAGGGTCCTGGGAGCTTAAATAGCCCTAAGAGAAGGCTTTACTTTTCCCTCCAGAAGCAGAGATGTGGCCGGGTCAAGCTTTCTGTCACTGCGAGCAAAGGACAGTAAGCAGCAGAGTACTGAGGGGACTCGGACACCAGCAGAGATGCCCTCCCACTGCTCCTGACCAGCCAGGCAGAGACCCAGGTCTGGACACCTCTTTTCCTTGTTCCCTAATGGAATAAATACAGGGAGGTTGGTATATCCAAAAGTAAGGATACAGGAAGCCTTGCCTTTGCTTGCCTTATCAGCTGTCTGATTTTGGTTCAAAACCCAAAGCAAACAAAAAACATAACTCACAACCACAAGTTTAAATCTGGGAATGTTTGGTAAAGCACAAGCACTGTTTTGTTGTGCTTGTCCAACCACCTGCACCCAGCTGAGACTTCACCTGCACCAGCATTCATTGGTTAGCAAGAAAACACCTCCCACATTTCAAATGATATGATTTGTTTTGCAAGCAATGTTTTTCCCAGTTGCATGAATACTGATATTGAATGTCACTGAACATCATGCTCTTTTTTTCTGTAAAGCCCTGGCCTTTATCTCTAGCCATACTTAATGTTCTTGCAGAGCAACATGCAGAAGAAATTACAGGACTTGTATTTCAAATTTCAAAATTTCAAATATACAGAATTGTATTTTAAATGGTGGTAGAAACATACTGTCTTGTAAAACCAAGTTGCAGAGTGTGATGTGCTGTGCACTGGGGTGGATTTAATAATGCCTCTTACAGTGCCCTGCCTCTAAGCTTGATGATGTTGGTCAAACCCTACAGAACCTTTTAAAGGCTAGGCTGTGATTTCAGCAGAGTGCAGAACAGATCTACAGTGCTTGCAGGACTGCAGCCTGCCTATGCAAGCTGATCTTTGTTACAAAGGTAGGGAGTGTGTGTGTGTGACACCTTTGTCAGTAACTAGGCTGAGGAACAAGAGGGTTGGATTATAGAAATTGAGAGGCCTCTGATAAAAAACAGAATAGGGCGGGGGAGAGAGTGCAATGAAAGTAGCTTAAAAGATAATTAGGGAAATCCTGTTGATAAAAAAAGTACATTATGAGCTTATTATGGAAAAAAAAAAAATAGTCCATCTTTCTCCTTGCAAATACAGAAGCACAGCAAAACACATTGATGACTCACACAGAAGAATCTGTGTCACATACAATTGCAGATATACATTTGTGTTGTTTAATGAGAAACATATCTGTGAGTTCAAAAAAGTAATGGGTTTTGTATTAGTTGTTATTTGGTACCATATTATTTGCATCATAAGTTGATTGTCTGGATGCAAACTCCAGCTCTCTGATGGCCTTGAAACTGCTGGTAGCAGAGAAGATTTGTCAAAGGGAAGGGTCCTTCTATTTGTGCACTGCTTCTTTTCTTTCTCTAGGCAATCATCACTGGCCACTATCAGACCTATGGCCTGACCCAATTACAGCAATTTTATGTATCTATGCCTGTTTCTGTCAATGAATCCAATGAGGTTGAACAAGACAGTAAAAAAGATGGAAAGGTATGTTCTTCCCACAGCGAAGGATAACGATGTCTAAGTCAAGAGGTCATTGGAAAGTTTGAAAGGCCTCTCTTCTCAGAATAAGAAGCCAGTGACAGGGAGGCAGGGTTAGACAATTCTGAATTCCTGCCTGTAGGGATGCATTGTGCCTTCAGGCAAGGTACTTCCAGCTCCCACACAAGGGAATGGGTTAGCAGAAGGAAATAGTGTTAAGCTGTTTAATCAAAGGTCTCCGTGTTGGTTAACTGGAGCATAACAGCAGCTCCCAGATATCACTGAAATGTGCCCTGTTGGGCTGTCAGGAGCAGCAGGTCAGAGCAATGCTGCATGCCTTAGAGACTAATGGTAATTGGCCTTAAATGATGAGCAAGAAACACCAAGTCAAATGGACAGGGACATTTTCCTTCATTATCCAAATAGCAAGAGTTTGCTCGGGCTAAAAGTCAGAGCTCCATTCCCACTGACAATTCCTGGGTACCTATCAGCTGCTGTTACAGCTAGACCAGTGCTCTTGTCTGGGGTGTCACCACTGTGGATCCAGCCCTGGCTACATCCCTCTGTGACTATTCTGCTTATTTTGATTGTATCAGCTGTATTATTTCTGCAAGACAGTTTATCAAAGCTTGGCTGCATTTGCTCTGCCTAGTTGTTTTTTTTTTTTTCCAAGTGGGATTCCAGTTTCAAATGATTCCTGATGGATGGCAACAGGCTCTGACATAAAAGTGAAATAATATTGGTACTGGTCCTTTTTAGCATCCCAGTAAAAATTATTTCAATCAATCAATCAATTAATCAACCAAATTATTACTAGCTAGCCAGAAGTGCTAACATGGAAATTGCACCTATGCCTTCCCAATAATCAGCAGGCTTTTCATCTTACTGAAGTCAAAATGAGTTCACAGCCTTCTTCATGGAAACTCAAGTTATATGAGACCCATCTTTTGCTAAAGAATGGAAAAAAGGGTGTTGAGGGGGCATTCATATCCTCAGTGGTCAAAACAGAGACTCCCTTTTTAGAATGTCAGAAAAGTGGAAAAATACCTGACAAGTACTACTGAAGGGGAAGGCAATATAGAAGTTTTCATTTGCTAGAGACAAGTGGAGACAAAGCTGAACTCATATGAAAAGCATCTGTAAGACATAAACTGTGTCTTTTTATTTATGCTGGCCACATATCTACCATAAGCTATTATGTTTGATGAGAAGGGATCTTAAAAGAAGGGTAAATTATATGTTTACATTCACAGACAAAATGAATGGGTAAACGTGATGAGAACAAAGCTGCAGTTTTTACTAAAACTTTTTATGCAATCCCTGCTTGATTCTCTCTTTGAAAGTGTGGGTTTATGTGGGACCTTGTGTTGGGCCATTAATTAAAATAATTGTCTATATCCAGACAGGTGCTGAAAAGATTGTCATTGAGTCAGTTCTTCAGTTCATTTATGACCTGTAAGAAAATTCTTTTCTAGTGCATTTATATGCATTGTTTTCGTTAATACTCAGGTAAATAGTACAATAATTAGGTTTTCAGGTTCTGTAATTGTATACTAAACATGCTTCAAAAGTAGATAAAGTGATGTGTGAAAATAAGCAGATAGTAGGACATAAACCAATATGTATCATGTTTATACATAGTGTATTTAGAGAAGCAAACAGGAGATGTTAGGGCTCTAACAAATTCACAATGAAATTTAAACTACTGTGGATCAGCCATTAGAATTTGTCTCCTATTAGGTAGGCTCTGGAGCCTTGATTAACTTTTTCCCTAATAACTGGGGGGGGGGGGGGGGGGGGGTGTGCAGAAATATTGCTTATATACAATGGAAACTCATTGGATTTAGTTTTGCTTTGATTATTTCTGATATTCCAGGTTTGTTTTAGAAGGCCAGTGAGGCTGGAAGGAAGGTTTGAAGTCAGATGAACCTGAAGTTTCTTTATCTTCCTTCGATGTGGACTCCATTTGAAAATGTGGAGGAAAATGGTGCCTGGAATTGAAGGTGAATGTCATGACCATATTGACCTGTCCCTTGCAGGGACCGGACCCTTACTTCATCTTCTTGGTAGTCTTCAACAGGAGCTATAACTCCACGTGGGCAAGAAGGATCACAGCTGTGTTGTATATAACAAAAGGCAGAAAAGCCCCCATCAGTAACCCTGCATAGCAGAAGCAGCAATGATTCTAGATGGATTTTGAGGCTGTAAACCATTTTCAGGTCTTGGCAGGTGATGAGAAAGAAGCACATCTCACCTGAGACAAATTACAGTCTCTGTCTGTTCCTTAGGTCCTTTGGCTTCTGCCTGGAAACTGGGGTGGCTCATTTTGGGACAAATCTGTGATAAATCAATTATTTGCTAGTTTTCACTCTGATCCTGTAGATAGTCAGGTGACACAAAAGCAATTGCATTCTATGTGCTGATTTCTGTGATAGCAAAGTGACTGAAAATCCTCAGCACATAGCACTCTCCCCAGACATGCTGCATTATTCTCCTCAGATTTTCCATGCCATTGCAATCCAAGCGTGCTCCAGATGAATGGATGGAGATGTTGCATTGTCTTTAGCACAGACTGTGTTGGCTCTGTGGGCTTCTCTGTGTGTACAGGTGAGGAAAGGAACTCCTGTCTGGATATCTGCAGAAAAGGTGGGTATTCTTCAAGATCCCCTTCCAACCCAAACTATTCTATGATCATCCTTGATCCTGGCTAAGTTTCAAGTTGACAACCACCAGGAAAAACCAACAGAATGGTGTCATCTGAAACTCTTGGGTAATGTTGAAAACAGGGATTTAGTAGGAAGAAGTGCCCCAGCAGTGCTGAGAAGTCTGAAGGCTATTCGTGTATCATTCAGTCCCTATCTAGTGGGAGAGAAGAAATCTTATGGGAGTGGGACCCGTATGATTTTGGCAGGCAAAAATCATCACAGCAAAACCATAATAAACTATAAAACACTATTTCCCAATAAGCTATATTGTTTACACAATTCAGAGAGTTTCAGTGGAAGGCTGTTATTCCAGTAGTATCTATATCGGGTCCCAAATAACCACAAAGAGGATGAGAATATGATTTTGAGGGACTTCTGCTTCTAAATGGCATAACTGCTTTTTCTACCCATACTTTGTGCTTAGGATGCTGAATACTGCTCCAGCCAAAAAGCAGTATTAGAAAGACACCACTATAATAAAAAGGTAAATGAAAGAGATTTGGGGAAGAAGTAAGAACATAAATCTAAGTCTACCAATAAAATCTAATTCAAATTTTGGAACAAGTTGATCTGCATTTTTACCAACAGTTTTTCACACAGAACAACAGAGTCCACCTTTACTAGTGAAAATAGCTAGATATTGGTATGTATGTATTTCACTCAGAAAATCCCACATGTCAACAGATCACAGAAAAGTCATATTAGTATTGATGTGAAATCAAATGGTCATGCTTGGATCAATACCTTATAATAGTATTACGATGTTTCGGGAATATGAAATGCAGATTAGCAGTGATTGAAATAACATTTTCATCTTATATTTTAAATAATGTGCATTCTGCATTTTACACATCATTACATCATAGGCACACTCCCCCACATACCTACAAAGATTTTGAATGTATATCTAATAATATATCATGATGGAAGAATTTTGCTATTGGGCAGCTGTGATTTGCCTGTAACGCTGTGAAAACTGTAGAGAAAATGAAGAGACCAAGAGGAATTTGCTTGAAGAAGGCCTTGTTAGCTACTGAATGAAGTTCTTTGTATTTAAACCAATGAGAAATTTTGGCAAATATTATAGTCATGGGATGAGCAAAACTTTTTGTTCCTCCTCATTTTATATAATATGCATCTTTTATATTACAGTGAGATGCAAGACATGTTTCTCATCATTACTTCTCTATTTATGCCAACCACAGAAGTCATTCAATCATGATGATAGTCTTTTAAATTCACAGCTATTTGCAATTTTGACACTTTCCTTTTAATTTGTTATTCTAATTTAAGATTGCGATTCAATACAGAATCGTGGGGCAATGTGCATTGAAGTATTTTTACTCAGATCTGTCCTTTGGTCTTAATGATTGCAGAATATTTTGTGATCAAGATAGTGTTCCATATTTGAATGAGATATCACCTGTGAATTTCACATTATTTAGTATGCTGAACTTTTGCACTAGCTACACTTACACTGGACACAGAGTTGCTTTGTATTTCTTCTACACAGTAAGATCACTGACAATTTGGAAGAAATATCTTCCATTATTACATATCCCATCTTTTTCAGTGCTCTAGCAGGATGACAGGAGAAAGTACAAGAGGATTCTTCAGTGGTGTTTGGAAACAAGGTACTCAACAACAAGAATATGGACTTTTAGCTGTCAAGAGGTATGCTGCTGGTGAAATGAAAAAAAAAAGAGACACCAAAAGTCATTTTGAAGAAAAAGTTAAGGCAGAACAAAAAGTATGCAGGAGAGAGCTGTGTGCTCAGATATCTCTTGGAAATCACAGATGCAGAGGAAAAGAAACAAGGAGGCAGCAGAGGGCAGAAGAAAGAGCAAGTTGCTGAAGGGATGAATACCAGTGAAAGACTTTATGAGGATGCTGCATTCAGAATTGGGTTGAGGAGGAAGTATCAGTGGAAAAATAAATTCCCTCTCATGTAAGACCTTAGAACTCAGGTGCTTTCCTCACCCTGTAGGCAGTGTAGAAGCTGGGAGATTTGCTGCAGGAAAATGATGTTGTGCTGAAGTTCATGGTGAAGAAGTGCATACATCTCATGGCATGAATTCTAAATGGATTTCCCCTTTCCACTATAAATATAGCAACAAGTTGATAAATGCAATTTGGGTGTATGCATGTGATACCTGTCTCAGTTGCACATTTCAGGCATGTTCCTGCATTGACAGAGCATCATCTGCTTCTTCTAAAGATGCCTGATATCTCTCTGGGTTATGTTTACACTTGCAATATCTGCTTTCTCCCAGTTCTTTGTGCACTGTCAGGAGTGAATCAGAGACTCACAAATCCCACCTTTCCCAGACACCATCAGGAAAAGTGATGTCACCCTCTGCCAATATCCTTTTCCATGCCACAGCTATATGGTGTGTTGTACCTGGTCATTGTACAGATCACAAATGGATTTTTACTTCTTTTAATACTTCTACTTAACTGAGAGCTACTGTGAACAATTGAGAATTGTGTTTGAAAGTGAAAAGTTACATGTAAAAGTTTATTTTATATTTTCCATAAAAGCTGTTCCACAAGAGTAAGTTGCACTCTATTGCTTTTGTATCTTATCAGCTGCTTCTGACTTGATCTTATAATACTACATTTATAATGTCAATAATTACACATAAGAGCCTCAGAAAATCAACAGCTAAATATTTAACATCTTGTTTAAAATGAGCCAAAATATTTAAGGAAGGTAACGTACCTTTGGCTGTGACCTACTTTATAAAGTGGGATAAAAATTACATCTTTCTTTTGTTTGTAAGGCTCAAGTGACTTTTTAAGGCTAGAGTTAACCACCTGAAACATTTTGCTTTCCAAAATGGAGGCCTTTGCTCCTAGCTTTAAAAAAAACCCAGACATCCAAATATTTAAATTTATTTTTTCTAGTAAGGAGTCATTCGTATTTATAAATGTATATTACCAGTTTCAAACAAACATGGATTTGAATATGTTTATGTCTAATAAACAGCCAAGTATCACTAAGCTCCAATCAAACTTAAGGGTTTAAAATTAATTTTTGAATGGAGGAGAAAGCTGCTAAATTAGACGTTGCTGGAGAAGGACCATGATTTCTTGGATGCATCAATATACTCTTTGATAAAAAACACCCGAAATTAATAAACTTAACTTGTGTTTCTTTAAAAAAGGCACAACCTCTCTAAATATCCATTTGCTTTCATTGCCTTCCACATGATAAGCTCTTGTCACTTTGCACGCCCTCAGATGTGAGAGATGTGAGAGAAAACCTTTAGCAATCTCAGTACTGGAATTTAGGCTCTCTCAGACATGTTCTGGTGTCTGGTGAGGAGGCAGGAGCAGTTCTGAGACAGATCAAGAGGAATGCACAGCTGCATTTCCCTATGGCCCGAGTGGAACCCTGTTGCTTTGGGGTTTCTAATCTAAACTGGGCAGTCTGTGTCCCCAAGGCACAGCACGTTCTGTCCCCAGCTTTGAGACCTTGCATACAGACTCCTGCAGGAATTGCATGGATGGGATCTCCACACTGTGGTGCCCCTCTCCAGTGACATGATTTCTATTACATTGCTATAATCCAAACAAATGTAATGAATTCCCAGGGGTGATGATACAGACAAGATTTCACCATTGCTGACAACTTCTGGAAAGCTGTGACTCGATACTTTTTTTGCCCATGAGCCATGAAATGGCTATTTCCATAATATCATTGCACTAACTGTTCTTCCTGTAAGTTACTAGAATGACAATGAATCCCTATAACCCAGGGATGGCCAGTAATGAAGAATAAATAGCTTTTTGATAGAGGGACAGACGGGGTTACTAACAGCAGCTTCGACAGTTGGAATTGGGCATCATTGATAATACTGCCTAAATTTAATTACTTCGTTTTGTGACACACAGTATCCCCCTTGTCTCAGCTTAATGGCTTTGACTTGCTATTGTGAGGAGAATAGTTTTTGCCTGGAAATGGAAGAAAGGTGATTTTGAAGTTATAAAAGAATGTGAATTATTTTTCTGTTATTTATAGAAGAATAAAAATTTAGTAGAACATATAATATCTTTCTGTTTTTTGAAGCATTCACAACATAATCATTGTATTTCCTGAACTTACTTTCAGAGGAGATTGCCCAACAGTTGCACTAAATAATCCATTAGCTAAACCAGAAAAGAAGTCTATTGTTATTTATGTTTGATGATGAATAAGATCATGTGTAGTTTTAAGTCATGAACCCCTAACCACACTGTGGAAACACAAGAACAGAAAGCCTAGGCTAGTACATTAAAGCTGTTTGACACCCAGCAGAGGAAAACAGTGTGTTCCATTTTAACCATGGGAGAAAATAATTATACCTAACAAGAAACAGAAAGCAATGTTATGAACCTAATGAATTTATGCAAAGATTTTTTATCCCAACAGACATTTTTCTTAAATATTTTTCAAATTTTCATTTGAAATTGAACCACTATAGGTTTTAGGCAAATAATTTTTTTTTCTTCATTTTCTTTTACTAGACTGATTTAATTTTCAGAAAGACATACGCCAAATTTATCTTATGTTAGTTTTAACCTCAGGATATCATCTGAAGATTAAGTTAAGAGATACATTTATGAATAGGTGGTGTCTATTTTTGTTTTCAATTCTCCCTACTTACTGTTGTTGTTATCATTATCATATCATCTGTAAGGCTGCAGAATTTGACATTTTAGAGATATGTTTGCTAGTGGCTTTTTCAATTTCTGTTTAACTTAAATGTTTCCTACTTCATTCAACTACCCTTACAATTTACATTAGTCAACACTCCATCAATAAAACCATCAAAATGATCTACTACGTTGTAGACAAAAGTTATTGTGTCAAGTTGACACTAATCAGTTAATTCCAGTAAACCTTCAGATAAACAAAAGCTTGTTGTCTATTACTGATGTGTGTGATTAGCCCCCTGTATGTCCTATAGCTATGCACATCTATAGAGATGTATCTGGCAGACACTTGGCCTGAGGGCTCTATATGTAAACCAGGACAGGATCTATAGTTAATGATGTTGACCCTGACTCCCTCAACAGAGATTGGATTCAGTCCTCATAACATCCCGACAGCTGATATGTATACTGTGCTAATAATATTATCAATTACTTATGCTGCTGTGATTCCCAGTGTGTAAAGCTCATAAAAGGTTCTTTCACGTGGCTTTTTTTCTACATCCCTGCTATCCCACTGATCGCGTGCTAGTTGGGCATTTTTCATTCTGAGGCCCATTTATTTCATAACTGTAGCAAAGGTAGCAGGGATGTCACATCCTACATTCTGAGCAACGTGGTCATTATTATTTCAGTTTTCTCTTTCATATTTCCTTTATTCCAGAAAAGATGGGCTGGGTATCTATTTAGAGTTGCTGTGACTTTAGTCTAGAAGGTCTGTAAAAGCAGCTAGTGATCTAAGAGGTCTCTAAGTGTATGTGTTCAACTGGAGAAGATTCAAAAGTCTTGCATTTGCTTAAAAACAGACCTGTGTGTCATTGCTCTCAGCTGGAGTAGCCAAAACTTGGCAATCTGAAGTATGTAGGTACTTCCAAAAGCACAGTTGTAACAATGCAAGTGCTGGTGCCATCTCTGTCACTGCAGAGCACTTCTGCCCTTCCCAGCACATCAGATTGGTACTGATGGTCTGTGTACAGTGAAGATCAGAGACTCTGGTCATTTTTAACCCTGAACAACCCTCTGGCTGTGCTATAAACATTATCATGCTGCTGTTAACACATGTTTTACAATCAAAGTAGTATTTATTTAATTTTTTAAATTTTGTGCTGCAGCAAGCAAGTTGAGGACATAAGGCCCAACACACTACTGTGAATTTTGTGCACTGTGTGCATCCACAGAAAAGCCTCCAGATTGTGCCTTCTAAGGCAGGGACCTACCCTTCTCTATGTGTGTAAACCACTAGGCACCTCTGCTGTGCTTGCACAGAGAGCAGGTAACTCCAGGATGAAGGAAGGAAGGTTTTATGCCTTGGCACAGCCTTTCTCTGCCCTGCTGTGCCTGCACACACAGAGGCCACTCTTCCAGCTCTCAGACCCCACAGGGCACCGTGCCCTGCACTGGGTGGAAGCTGCCAGCTCTTCCTTGGAGCAGCAAGGCTGAGCTGTGCTCCCATGCACTGAGCAGCTCTGGTTGAAATGATGACAGGGACCACTGTTAAAAATTAAATTCTGCCTTATTTTTTGTGCAGTTCTTGTGAGTCACATTCGCGAATAGTAGCGAGAGATTTAATGATCGCGTATTTTTTATCTTATTTCACTTCGGTCGATGCCAATTTTTTTCTGTTACTGTCGACTTAGAGCTCAAAGTAATTTAGTAATTGATTCTAAGCACAGCAGCTCACCAATGGCAGCCCTCTGTTCAGGGGAATATCTTTGCTAATTTTATCCATCAGAATGAGATTACCATGCTAATCTCTCCCAGCCCTGGTACCTTGGTCTGTTGGGACACACTGATGCAAATGATGTTATTAAACACAAACCCTTCACCCGAGACAGGAGAAAAATGAAAGCAGGAGAAATGAGCAAATCAGAATCTTTTACAAGCATTTCCAAGGCTGAGCTGGCATTGCATGTGTGCGTCCTCTTTGTCACCCTTGAACCCTCACAGGTGTAACATTCTTAGTTTTGAAACAATCTATGGTTACTTGTTTATTAATTTTTATTTTCTCCTCAGAAAACAAAGATTTTTATTTTCTCCTCAGAAAGATTTGGCTACCTTTATGTAATCATATCTTTTAAGCTGTAGCAGTCATGACTGTTATAAGAGAAGGGCTTTTTTTCTCTGCAATAGTCTACCTGCAGCACATATCAATTAGTAAAGTCTATCAGCATTTCAAATCTCCTTTCTCTTAGAATAGAAAGGATGCACTGCATGAGGCAGCTCTGAGTGACAGTGGCTGCAATCCCCTCTATCTTAAGCATGGGTGCTTTTGAGAGGACCACTCTGTTCTTGGCCATTCAGGAGAAGATAAGCCTTCAGTTCAGGTTTTTCATCTGCTGCTTTTTCTGTCCTGTTTTGGAAAATGTCCATCAGCTTGGTAAGTCCATCCTGTAAAGGATGGAGATCTCTGGCACGAGTCCTGCAAAGCACTAAAGTGTGTGCTTAACTGGCAGGGGCCGTGCAGAGCTCGGGCTGCAGCTCCCTCTGCACCACATAATGGAGCCTGCTGATAGCTGGGCCTCATCTAGCTCTGCCTGCTTTCAGATCCACTTTCAATCAATATGAAGCCTTTTAAAATCAGGCCAAATTTGACCCTGAGAAGCAGTTTTGGCCCATCTGTAATTTAGATCAGCTCCATCCCAAGTGCAGACTGTTAAGCAAATATCGCTGAAAAAATAGTGTAGAAAGATCAGCATCTTTTAGCACAAACATTTCACTAATTCTTGGTGATCTGTGATATATAGATATTTATTATTTATTTTTCTTTAGGAAAGAAAACAGAACATTTCTCCAGGTCACAACTCAAAAAATCCAGAAAATACAAGGATCTTATATGGTCTTCATAAGCTCCTAAACTTTGTGCCTAGGTAATTAAAAAAACAATGTTCAGAACTTCACTCTTGACCTAACACATCATCTCATTACAGGAATCCCTATGAATGACAGAAAGTAATTTGTTTAATTGCATTAACATTTTTATTACCAAACCACAACAGAACCATGTATAATATGTTAACTTGTATTCAGCCTTTTCATTATTTAATTCTATTTTCTTTTTAGCTTGTTTATTTTTTCTTTTGTAAACAGCTTTAAAAGAGTCAAAAATTAAGCTGGGCTTTCATAAAAGAAAAAAAATACAATATATACATAGCTGCAAATGAGATTAAATAGTCTAAATTAATGTACTGAATGCAATTTCTGGCTTATATTTGAGCAAAGAAAGGGAAGATGACTCTAAATGCTCCATCAAAGGTTAAAAATGCAACCCATGGTTGTGTTCAGAAGAGTTACACTCTCAAGGATGATTATCTGAAAGTTCAAATTCTCAAGGGTAAATTTGGAGAAGCACTTGTGGGCAGAGTATGTCACCGTCTACTTTTATCAAGCCAATATTTTTGATAGACATATATATTGTGTTGGCAGTTTAGAGAGTTCACCAAACACCCCAGCTCCTGAGAAAAGCTCAGATCTGGAAATTTACTTAGAACTGCTGTTTTCAGTGCAGCAGAGTCAGAGGTCTGTGGTGTTGCAGCACAGCTGCCCTGGGGGCCAGTTGTGCTCCCTGTGCTCCTCCTTGCACTGCTGGAGTAATGTTCTGAGCATCACCACACAGCAATAGCAGCAGGAAAGTCAGCAAGAAATATTCATCTGAAATATTCATCTTCTTCATGAGCCCCACAGAGAGAACATCATTTGTAGACAAACACTGCCCAATATCTGACTTAGCCCCTTGCTATTTGTGGGTGATCATTAAATATTTTTTGAGGTTGAAGATATTCTCTCCTACAAAATAAAGTGCTGTTTCAAATATTTGATAGGTATTTCTGAAGTGAGTACCTCAGAAGAGAAAATACAGAATGCTTGCAAATGTCCAGAGCACTCACTTCAGGCTGCCTTCTCTGTTCATTGACCCTGCAGAACTGAAATAAATACCTGCTTATTCAGCCAATTGATGTGGTACCTTCTGTACTTGTAAACTAGGTACACAGCACTCCCCTCCCACTTCAGGAACCTCTTTGCAGTAGTATAGAAAAACAGCTGGGCTATGCTTTTCTTGCTCAGCAGAAGGTTCTGTTGTTCACAGTCAGAAAAAGGGCAAGATCCATACAGCAAATGGCCTCAGGTATTTTCCAAGTGGAAAACAGCTAAGCTGCATTTACCAAAGTGCTGGCATTTGGCATGTAAGATGTCATGTTCTTGCACGTGGCTACTTGAATGGTCATGCCTCCATCTGCATGCCTGGCATTCTCCTCTTGCTCCTTTGCAGGACTCTGGGGAAATGGCAACTTCTGCACCCTGCCAGGGAATGGGGTCTGGCACTGCTTGGGCTATCACTTGAACATCTCAGGGTCCACTCAGGGTTCCCTCACCTCTCCACCTCACATGAAGTTGTCTGCTTCCTGAGAAATGGCAGAATTGGGGTCTTTTCAGCCACCTCAGGGCCCCACTTGAAGTGGGGAAGTAAGCAACAGTCAGGAACAGAAGGGGGAATTTATTCTGCTATGGTAGACACCAAGACGTTTCGTGGATGTGCATGTGACCAAGACAACCCAGTGTGCTCACAAAGTTCATCTGAATGTCAGAGCAGGTCCTGGCTGATCTGTGGTTTTCCCCTTGGGCATTGCTCAACCCTAGCAGCGGGAGTTCCTGTTCTGGGGCTCCCCTGACATTGTCCTCTCTCTTTGCTCATGGTCCTTACCTGCACAGGCTGTTGGGCTCCCTTGGATGGCAAACTGGTCCTCAAAACACACTCTGGAGTTTTGCTGGTCTTTTTACTCCTGTTCTCATCTCTGAAGGGCACAATTTTTCTCTGGTCACATGCCCAGAGATGTGCTCTCCCTTATCAAGAAGTCTGATTTTTCTTCATGGCTGATTTGTAAAGCAAATGTAGTCAAAACTCTCCCCATTCTTCCCTGTAGCCAGTCTGGGGTTCACTCTTCCCTGAGTATCCCTTTATAGGCCCTCAATGTTTAGTATTAGACAAGTCTCTTCCTTGATGTCTATAATATCTGTTTGCTTGTGATGTCACATTATTTTATGTAGCAAGAAGCAGGAGTTACAAAAGTGTCACATAAATTGGACAGACTTCAGTTAATTCCTGGCACTGTTCAGAGAGCTCACATGCATGTAAAGATGTCAGGTGAAGATATGAAAATACATTGTGCCTGATTTTGCATCATCTGAACAATTGGCCTGCAAAGTATCCTGGTGCTTCCAATGTCATATATTGCTACATAGCTCACAGAGGACTAGTGGGGGCTGCTACCCCTGTATCATTCATTAATTCTTAAAAAGATGAAAGGGACATTAGAAGTAACACAAGATTTTTTTTTTTTAATGTGCCTATAAACCCAGGATATTGAAATTCCTGCTGTACAGAAAAAAAAAGCAGTGCCAAATTAGGTACAAATATATTGATATTTGATGCAGAGGCTGTCAGCTATCTCCTGAGGGACACCTGAAGGTTGGGGTTTGGTGTGGAAATTCTGGGATGAGGCTCCCCCTGTCCCCTTCCATCATGTCCTGGCAGAATCTTTAGGCTTGGGAGATGCAGTGATAGGAGTGAAGTCTCCAGGCAAAGGGCTCCTGGCACATGCAGCTCCCAACAGAGCCCCGGTGAAGTCTCTGGTGCTGATCTCCCTGCAAGAGCTGCAATGTGCTCCCACAGCTTGACCAAATATTTCCCACAAAGGGCAAGTGACAAACCCAAACACACACAAACCCAAACCAAAACCCTGCAGCAGCAGGCTCTGATTTTCTCTCTCCCACTGGGGAAGGGACAAGGAAGAGCTCTGTGACCACAGAAATGTTGCAGCTGATTTCCTACGCTGCAGGAACATATCTGCACTTGAGGCTTACCTTGAAACTCTGTGTGCATTCCTGGATAACCCCATTATGAAATTCAAGAGACCTAATGCAATTGTGTCTAGGAAGATTTACTTGTTAAAAGGAAAACAACTTTCACATAAATAATTTACTACAACAGAAAAATAATCCTCTGTGCTATCATCCTTGCATTGAAAATAATCGAAGGGAGTTATTTTTAAATTGCTTGGAAGTGTACTGCTCTCATTTCATTGTCAATAAATATGCTCCGTTTCAGCACAATGCTTCACTAAATGCATCTGAATTTTCAAGGGGGAACAGAATTGATCACAATTTTTTTTAAAAAATGCAGAAAGGAAAAGTTCCTACAGTAAAATTGCAAGATGGAAAATTCACAGCTCCTTTAATAACCTGAAGATGGGGCTTGGCTCCTGTATTGATTCAGGTCCAGCATCTGATTTGCCATTGAAATTTTGTCATTGACCTCAGAGGGAAAAAATCTTTAATCTTCTCCTAGAATGGATTTGTCTAAATCCTGAAAAAAAAAATCAGAATTCCACCTCAGCAAGCGACATTCAGTATGATAATAGATTCATGAAAGGTTTTGTTTGGTTTCTTGATCTAACCACAAGCAATTGTTAAGTTGTGGGGTTTTTATTTGTTTGGTTTTTTTTATTTCTCTTTATTTCAGGGCTCATGAATAAAACTGAATACCCACATCTGACACTTAGACAAAATCTATACGCAGTTAAAATTAGAAGTTAGAAATAATCACAAGTTTTGTTTAAAAAAAATTTCTGGGCAGACAAGTGGACAAGTCTTCTTTATTGTTTTTCTCCATAATTTTTGACAAATGCCAAACCATCCACCAAGTTTGATTTCCAAAAATGCTGATGCTTTTTTGTTAGAAGATATATAAAAGCATGAAGAATTTGTGGGTATGTACTTTTATTGAAGTATCTCTTTTGGATGACAACAGTTTGTGTTATTGCAAAATGCTGCTAGAAAATGCTTACCATTAGCCTGAAATCTCTCTGAAATACTGATTTGATTATATTTAGTAGGTGCGTAGTTCCAAGTAGTCAACAATAAGTGCTTGTCCTAGCACAAATATTTTTGGGAGACTCATGCATATTCAGTGCTGTAAAAGGGCACTAAACACAGGTTTGTGTAAGAACTGCAGTGTGCATCAGCATAAGAAGAATTCTTGCTTCCTTTTCTGACTCTTCTGCTCTTTATGTGAGCTCTTCAGGAGGTCTTTTATACAGCTGTGCTCTCCCTGAGCATGGTTTAACCATCATGGAATATACTTCAACTCTCATAACTGTTAAACATAGACAGACTAATTCAGTTTTAGTCCAGGTCCCAGAGAGGTGTCAAAGAAATCGTGTCCCCTCTTGCACCTGAATGTCATTGCTTCGGAGGAAGTCACCTCCAGGAAGATGTCACCATTGTGTCATGGCTTGGATCTCCATGCTGTTAAAAGCCAACCTGCTCATTTCCATGCACAATCTAATAAATGCAAAGGAGTCAGTGTGGAACAGTCTCATTCACAGCTGGTTATTTTGTGTTTCTGCAATTAGTGCAGCACACACAATTACTGCTGTCGATACTCTTCGGCTGAACCTACCTAACAACTCGCTCACTCTGCCAGAGCCACATCCCATCTTCCCCCAGTTTACCTCTTCCACTTCCCCCTGCTCTACCAGGAGCTTCCTCCCTTCTTTCTAGGAAGGTATAGTGTCTCACTAAACCTTTTTCCACTGTTGGATATTGGCATGGTATTTCTTTAGACATGGATTTTCCAGTGTGAATTCAAGCTAAAGCCTTTCTCTAAGGGGCAGGGATAATTTGGGTTATTTACCTGTCCATTTCCATCCAATGTGTGGAAACATAATTACTTCTGAGTCTGTTATTGATCAAACTTGGTTGAAATCAGGCAAGGGTCTCAGAAGTTACTATAGAAAGGATAAAGAAGGACCAGACGGACATGCCAGCAACATTACTGCAATGAACTTCATTTCTTCAGGAAGCCAGGCACAAAAGGCATTCTTCCACAGGGTTTAATTATGTACAGACAGAGATATCAGAACACTAATGCATAACTATTGCCAATGACACTGAGGCTCTGCTGTCAAGTGGAAGAAATTACAGTGTGCTGCCCGAGACCATTCCCCATCAACATTACAGTTCCTCCTCAGCATGCATAAGGACAGCATTATTAGTATGTGCATGAGCTGTCAGGGCAAAACATTTGCTGCAAGGCAACCAGTTTGACTTCCACAGCTGCTGCAATCTGTTTCTAAAACAGTCTTAATAACCCCCTGATAAACCAGCCCAGTGTATGGGTGATGTTCCCATGCCAGGAGGATGCTGTGCTGTAAGCCAAGGCTCCCAGCACTGTGCAGGACTCTCGGTTCATTCTCTCTATATGTACTTTTTACCCATGTTTTCTGCAAAATCTGACCACTGGTATCAAAATTTGCTGCAGAGATTCTACTGAAATAAAAACACATAGGATTTACTAAAAATTCTTGACCTTGTAGCATTTAGAATTATTTTTTACTTAATCTGGGTAGGTAAGAACCTAGTGATGACAGTGCTGGCTGCTGGCAGCTCCTGGTTACCCCACCACACCTGGTGGGCAATGGCCATACCTTTATTCAGGCTGCACATGACAGAATGCATTGGTGTCAGGTTGTTGCTGTCAGGCAGGAGCCTCTCCCCAGCTGCTTCAGACTCCTCTGGCTCTCTTACAAGGAATTTTGATTTTTCAGAGCACCGAAGTCCAAGCATGGTTCCCAGATTCTCAGGACAGGCTCTCATTTTGTGGGTGAGCAGTGGGACTGCACCACAGGCTTGAAGAGGCTGCCTGCATGTCTGGTCCCATTACACCCATGAAATTTTCCATTCACCTAGGTTTTTCTCACATCTAATAGACCATCCATTACACAGAAACTGGGGATTTTGCATTTTCATTTCTTGGCAGATGCAGGCCCCTCACCATCTTATTTGCTGTCACTGTTGTACTCAAGTCAGCAGATGACACATCTCCTACAGTAAAAAGAAAAACGAGGGAGTATCTGCCTTCAGGATGATAACCAGGAGCAGGGAGAACTTGCAGTGTTATTGTTGCATCAATGCATTCCCTCTTGTCTAGGAGAATTACTCTCTGTAGCTGAGAGGTAATTTAACTCAGGCTCATTCACCTCTTGGCCTCTGTGGTGTTGTTCTGAATATAATGGCTGTGGGTGTGGGAGGGAACAGGGTATGATAGGAGAGCATGGCCATTAGGGGGAAGGATGGAGCCCCCAAAGCACTTCACCCTGCTGTGGTGACACCCAGAGTGACTTTTTGTCCACTACTGGCCTGCCTGAATTAGACCTGGCAGGGAAGGGGTGAAAGGACACGGATCCTGTTCCTGATTCTCTGAGTCATCCCATTCCCTGAAAGGTATTTTGAAATGCAAAGTGCAGTTCTCCCATCTTTGCTGCAGCAGCATTATTTAAAACACAAACACAGCTAAACTATTCAAATCCACAAGTTAAAAATATGTGTGAAGTCCCAGTCTCCCACAGCCTGACCCCAAAATGACTGAAAAAATACTGACCTGGTTAATTTAGTGGTGGTGAGCTAAAAGGGGGTACCCATGGCCCAAAAGGGCTGTGCTGCTCTGACCATTGCTGGCAGTTCCTCCCTTGCTATAGCCAAGGAATTGCTATAATGGGCTGTTCAGCTTTGAGTTTTTCATTATACTCAGTATTTGTGGTTTTATTTGAGTTTCCTTGACCTGCTTTGGAGTTATCAAGAAGCAGTGAATCCACAGTGCTGTTAATGTCAGTGGGTGAGAAGGGCAGGTTGGTTCCTTGGGGTGTCTCACCTGCCCATGCTGCACCCCCAAAGGTGGGCTGAGTGAGCCCTGAAGGCAGACCATGGTTTTCTACTATGGAGAGGAGTCAAAAACTGCACATGCACTCTCTGATGTGCCTTGTCCTGGTTTTGGCATGTCCAGGTACCCAAAGAGTGGCACAAAATTTGTGGATAAATCACAGATAATATGGAATCAGACTGGATTTGGATTTGGATTTGGATTTGGATTTGGATTTGGATTTGGATTTGGATTTGGATTTGGATTTGGACAGTGTGCATTTAAAGTGCTAAAAAGCCCTGCAAAAAGTTTCAGCTTGGGCACACAAGTTTAGCAATTTTGACTCCAGTGTAAGTTGTCATTTGCAAGATAGAAATAATGATATCATTTGAGGGTTTTTTAGATATAGCAAAGAAATCCATGGATATTTTTTAACCACTGAGGCACTGAGATGAAGGCTATATAAAAGCATTCATGAAGAAACAAACATCTTCAGTTCATATTTTGAACAATATGTGTTAAATAATGCTTGGGGATCAAGATATATAAACCAGCAAATTTTTATTAAGTATTTATTTTGTTCATTGCATCAGGCAAGAAATCTTTGGAGAAAACCTGCATGATTAAGTTTAAAAAAAAAAAGCTTTTTTTCTCTCTCTCTCTCTATTTAAGATTTTGTTTACAGTTGCACAGGCAGTTTTTATATAAGTATTTAAGTGCTTGCCTTTGTTACCTCTACATACCTGCAATTGTAATTTTCTGAGTAGAATATATATGTATACCCTCCCTTTAATACTGCTTTCTTGTAATTTACTTAAGAAAACATTTGAATTGCTTTAGATGTCTTGTGAAGTTAATTAGATAAATTTAGGGATAATTAAGTGTCATAAAGCACGATATAAACTTGTTGATGTCAAGCAGAATGTTTAAAAATTATGACAATGATAGGTAAATTTGACATATGTCAGTATTTTTTCCATAAGTTTATGTATTAGATAACCACACCTGTTTTCTTTTCCAACCTTCCCTCTATATATAATTCATGTTTATTTCATTCTCTAGCTTGATTACATTAAATATATTGTTATTTTTTAAAGCAAAAATTATCTTCTAATCATGTGTCTCAAAATACCTCTGTCAAACACCGTTTTATATTAACATTTTTAACAATATAAATTATTGACTTGGACTAATTAAAATATATCATTAAAACTGTATTTTTCCTATATTAAAAAATTGATTGCATTTTACATCTTCTTTGCTTTTGTTAGAACAGCCCCACTACAAGTTGCTGTATACCAGCCTGTTGTCTGTGTCTCTGCACATTGACCTTTGTTGTAAGATCTGCTATAGACATCACAAACTCTCACATCAATTTACTACAATTGGATGTGGCATCTTCCAGCTAATTTGATTTAGGAAGAAATGCACCTGGCTCTGTTTTTCCCTATAGAATGTTGAGGGAGTTCAGAGTCCTCCCAGATGCCATCTATCTGAGTAGCCCATGTGTTTTTCAAGGTCTAAGCAGTTTGTCTTCATCTTCCAAAATGTAAGCCATTACAATAGGAGAGTAGTTAAATTATTTAATGCAAAAATAAACTTAGCATACATGCAAAGCACATACATGCATGAACATATATAAATATGCATGTGAATATATGTATAAAGTGTGCATGTTTTAAAATATATGTAAAAATATATAATGTATATATACACATATTTGTATATATATACACATATGTATGCATATAAAATAAAAATGTCACTATGTCACAAAAATATTTCATATTTTGACTTTTTTACAAATCTACCTTTTTTGTTTTTAACATTAGGTCTCTTTGCAAGACAAAAAAAATATTTCAGCACTTGTGAAACTTTCCAGACACCAGTTTGGATCAGGATGAAGCAGGTTATGAAGATCAATCCTGTTGCAGTGACAGAAAAATACAGAGAATGAACCATAGGCTTCTGCATTCTCTTTCATCCCTCAGGTCCAAAAGTAAAACCATGATTTAATGCATACACATGAGCTTTCTTACTACGTAAGAACCTTGGGCAATCAAACAAATGTAATAACTGGGTATAGAGTTGCAAAAGGCTGTGGTGATTAAAATGAGCCTGGACAGTTCAATGGACAAGTTAGGTGTGATTCTATGAGGGCAGGAGTTGGCTTGAGCAGAGCCAAAAGAGGATGGTTTGCCCTGAGCAATACTCCAGATGCTTCCATTGTATTATTTTTTTGCATGGAGGGTGGGTAAATAAGGGAAGAGGGTTGTTTACCAACATATTACTTTCAGGACTAACTACTTCAGTTGATAAAATATATGTAAGAGTGTAAGCACAACAGACTATACTTCATTGCAATTGGAAAGCCTAATTAAAATGAAATTATTTGAAAACTCCTCATTTTGGCTCTTCAGAGCTACAATGGTTGTGTTTATTGACAAGTGGCTTGACAATCATCACCAGATTCAGTGTTCTTCAGGAGTCCAAAAGCTTTCCCTGACACTGCCTGCAGCCTGGTCCTTGCATGCAGATCAAAAGTCAAGCTGGGTGGGATCTGTGTCTGTGT
Source organism: Erithacus rubecula (assembly GCF_903797595.1). NCBI lineage: Eukaryota > Metazoa > Chordata > Aves > Passeriformes > Muscicapidae > Erithacus > Erithacus rubecula. The sequence goes on from NC_136687.1 coordinate 21,998,461, forward strand.
TTCAAAGTGTGAGTAGGGTGAGGAAGGGAGCAAAACATGGTTTTTGCATTGATTGGAGTCTAAGACAAGGGGTAAAATCAGCCGACATAAGAGGGAATCATTAGTGGAACAAAGACACTGTTAAAAGCATAAATATCTGCTCTTAACAACAACAGTTGATACATTCAGTGTGAATTATGGCTATGGAAACATAAAAGTAATTAAGGTGAGTGTGATATCAGTATTTAGCAAATCTTAAAAAAAAAAAAATCAACAGTTACAGGGTTTTCTGGTACTTTGATCAAAAAAAGCTAAAAATCTCTGGGTGAAAGTAAAAGGAAATAATTTGTTAAAAGTGAAGTTGGAGAACTAGACTGAAATACTTTGACTGCTTTATGTGCTCTTTCTTTTCCCATCTACAGACTTGGGAGTACAGACTGTATATCCAGATGAGTTCTTTGTATTGTGCAATCTTTACAATTTCAAAACAACTGAATGCATGAAACAGATAAAAGAACTGTTTATACATTTGGAATTTACATTGGTTATGCCTTTGAAACAAAATCTTTAAATGATTTGTGGAAGTGTTTAGGGTATTTGCATTTTCAAACCATTTAGTGGACTATGAATTTAAAAAAAACAAAGGGGGGGTTTCTAAGAAAACTTGCAATGAAGCCTAGTTCTAGAGTATAGCCATAATTTATTTTGTAAATATATTTCTTTCTCTTCTCACAGAATAGTCTTTGGCAATGGTTCCTCTTTTCAAACAGTTCACCAGTAATTTCCATTTACTGCAGTGACACCTAATGGCAGGAGAAGCAGAGCTGACCCCCCCAGCTGCCCTGTTTGCTGTGCAACAAAGAGGGGGGTGTCTCCTTTTAAACTGGTGGGGAATGTGTGGATTCTTTCCTCACTCCTCAAAGAGCAAACACACTCTGCTGCACTCTGGAAAGCATTCATCTGCAGGAACAAAAGCATCTAAACTAAAAACAACAGCCCTTAGAAAGCCACTGATCTAGCTTTGCAAATTTTATACTCCTGTAAATGTTGAACTTTCTTTAAAAGTAGGGAAAGATAGCTAGGGCTGAATGTTAAAATAACTAATACAAAAATGATATGCAGTATTTCTTTGTGGCATATGGTCATGACTCTACATCTGGAAGTTTCAGGCTCAGGGGGGCTAATGTTTGTGATGGATATTTTAAATTCATCTGTGCTAAAAGCTGCCAGAAAGTGAGTTATTCAGGTCAGAATAAAAGTTGGCAAGATATATGCCAAAGATGTTCAGAATTTACTTCCGTGTAACAAGCTTATAAAATACCTTTTTATGCAGCTAAGACCAGCTGGACGAAAGTTAATCAGCCAAATGCAATTATAGGAGGTGTAAGTCTTATTAATGCATTAGGAATTCTCATGGTACTACTGGACCATTCCAGATGTGCTGATGCATAATGAGTACAGCATAACCTTGATCAAGAAGCCAATCTGTCTGGTCTCCTCATCTCTTCTAATAATGTATATAATATTTACTTGCAATGGCTCAGCAGGGACTAATAGAAGTAATAGGTTCTCATTCAAATGTAGACTTCATTTTCTAATAAATGCAGCTTGGTATAAGCCTGAAATGACAAAATTTCACTTCATCTTTTGTAGAAAATGACATATCTTTAAGCATGAAGCTAACCAAAGGCAGGTCTTATTTGATATTCTGGCTAGGACAGGTGTGTTTGGATGTTGTAAAAGCCAATCAAAGTGATCAGTTTTGTGTTGCACCAGTGGCAGAATTTTTTTTAGTGAAATACTGGACAGCCAGCTTTGGGGTGTGGAATCCTCCAGACAGCTCCAAAGTGAGTTGGCAGGAGTTCCCAGGAGAGCTGGGAATGAGGACCAGACTTCAAGACTTGTTGTCTTGAAGACAACTCGAAGTTTGTTTGGGGTTTAGTTACATCATACTGTGGCAGGATTCTTCTCTGTTGGTTTTGAGGAATCTTGAGAAAAATCCGCCAGCTGTGTCTTACTAAGGCACTTCTTTCTCTGGACAGGACAACAATATTTTTTAAATTAAAAAAAACCAAAAAACAAACAAACAAACAAAAAAACCAAAACAGAAAAAGAGGTTTGAATTCAACCTGCCTACTCAATCTACCCATAAAAATTGTCCCAACTCTGTTTTTACCTTCTGATTATGAACATGGCATACATAGAGCAAATTTCTTACCTGCAAATGTGTTATTAACTGGGTGGGTAGCCACAGGGACACCAACCTTTACTCAGACATTTGCACAACTCCTTGACCATCAATAATTATTTCCCATTACAAGGGCTGCCAGCAACCTCCACACTATGCTGTTGTTCTGGTAGTATTCTGGCATCTAAAAAGACCACAACAAATCCATGTCTTTCCCATTTGTATTGACATTCCCCAAAGGAGGCATGGTTCTTCTTAGGGACCTATTGTCCTCTTTGTACATACAGTCAGCTCCCATTAATCTCATTAATGAGACCTACATTCCCAAACTGGAAGGAAAAAATTCAGCTGGAAGGAAGAAAAGATTTCCCTGGGAGGCAAGAAGGGAGCTAAGGAAACCATTAAGTCCTCCATCTCCCTGCTCCCCTCCCTGCATTACCCCAGAGAGGCCATGGGGAACACCCACAGGATTACCTGCATAGCAGAGTGGGGCCACCCACCCACCCCCAGGAGCTCAGCCCATGACTGATTGCACATGTAGGAGGGAAGGGAAGGAATGGGGAGGAACAGGAAAGAAAACAAGTGCAGCATCTATCTTGGCCCTTCCTGCAGAGATCAATGTCTGGTGACATTTAGTAGGTGTTTCTTGTGTTCCTTGAAAAACACACAGGCAGGAACAATGATGGTGATGCATTCATTTGTGTATGCAGCATTTCCATCTCAGGAGAGGAAACAATCAGCCATTTAACCTTTCATATTTTTTTAATAAATTTCAGCGAATCAAATCTGGAAACACTGTTTCAGGCTTAAAATAACCCTCATTTTGCTAAACTGCTTGGGAATAAAACTTAATAGTCTTTGCTGGAAGAAATAGGTTCTTGCAGGAAGTGGTACAGCCCAGACTGAGTAATTACAGAAGCTCACTTTTCCTGCCCTCCTGGAGCCATCTGAGCAATGGTCCTTCTCTCATCTCCTGTCTGGAGCTGAGGTGCCCCTTGCCTCTCCTTTCCCAAGAGCAAGCAGACCTACAATCCCAAAAAAACAGCACCTACTTCACTGATTTAAAGATCAGGCAGCGGCCTCTGGGTTATGAGAGTTCCTAGAAGATGGCTCTGATGTAGAGCACTGTGCCTGTGAGTTTTATCTGGGTGATTACTAATGATGGTGCCATCGTGGATGTATATAAACCAGAAAGTTTTCTCAGACCTGCAGTGACAGAAGCATCTGCTTCTAAGCCTGCAAGGCTTACAAGTAAAAGAGAAGCCAGATTAATTCAGGATGGTATTCAGGAGTGAGTAAATCAAGCTTTTCACCTAGGGCCAGGGTCTGAAGGGGCTTGCAAAGCCCCAGGCCCATGTGAGGAGCCTGGAGCCAGGAGTGTGGATGGCTCACATTGCTCACATGTGAGTATTGGATAGCAGAGGGAGTGCTGCACAAAGCAAGATCCTCAGCCAGGTGAGGGTGTCAGAGGTAGGGCTGGGAGATGGGCATGTTTCTTGTCCCCCATGCACTGTGTTGCCCTGGATGGAAGCTGATGCAAATGGGAAATAGAGTAGGAGGAAAGTGTGGTGGAGTGTAGGGATGGATGTGCAGATTGCAGCCATGGGAATACATTCAGCCGTGGTGCTCTGAGTCATCCAAGAGGGCTGGTGCCAAGGAACTGCTCTGCTGTGACTGAAAAATTGAATTTTGCCTGTGCTTACTGGGAAGACTTGAGTCAGCCCTGCATCTGCTACTGTATTAAAAAAAAAAAACCCAACCAACAAACATTTCCCAGATTATGTGTCATTATTGCCTTTATTGCCTATGTCAAATAGTCCAATGTTTTTTCAGAATTTGAGACCTGATGATAGAGCATTCAACAGTCTGTGTCCCATGTCAGAGATTGAATTTAATTGCTTAACATCCATCAAACACTTTGTGAACTGTGGCCCCCAGATTCATGGCAGGACAGCGTGGGTAGAGAGGCAGAGAAGCAGAGGGAGGATGCCTACCCAGGCTGTCAGCAGTGCACATCAGCTACTGGGACTTAAGCATGCACTGAAAGGTAAGGATAATCCTGAGGGATAAATTGAGCAGAGGTTGCCTTAATTCTATGCTTTGCTCAGTCCTTCAGCAGAGTTCCCTCCTAGGCAGCAAAGGGCCATCTGAGCCCTGATCATTGTATGCATTACACCTCCTCTTGTGGTTACCTCTGCTGATTACCTTTGGGCTTTCTTTCCCACAAGAAAGGGTTTTCCTGAGAATGAAAGCTGGCTGTTCACAGGGGCAGTGCCTTGAACTGGGAGACTCAAGATCCCTTATGCAGGGCACAGGGTGCAATTCTCTTGTCAGGCAGCCTCATACTATGGGCAGAACACCACAATCAATGTCTGTAGTGCTCCTGTGCCAGATTTTGGCTGCCTGCTGCAGCCCACCAGCCTTGAAGGGCCACTCACAGGTGAAATGCATGGAGGGATGCTGCTCCTTTCAAACATCTCAGCCTTTGCACATCAACAGGATCATTTCCCTGCTGTTCATCAATCATGTAACCACACTATACAATATACTTAGAACTGCACAGGACAGTTTGTCCATGTTTTTTGCTGAAACGTTTCAAATCCAGCCAGTAGAAAATGTTTAATAGTCAGTCCTTCATGTTACAGAGCTCTCCTGGATTGAGCTTTGGAATCTTTGTGGGTATTTTCTTTAGGCAATCAGAGAAAAAAATGGATGCACAAAATCTGAAATAAAAGCTCAGCATACAGTGATACAACTTAACACTAACATCCTTTTTACCAGCGAAAGAATGGATTTCTCCTAACTACCCCTGTACTGAACTGCCTTTACATGCCATTGGGACATCACTGGAGCCTGCACTCCTGCTCCTGAATCCAGATCCATAGCTGTCATCTGTACACATATTGCCTTTGATGTCAGCCACTGGCCTGTGGAAAAGCTTTGAAGGCTTTGAAGGCTTTGTTTATGGCACTTACTGTATTCTGTTAACATAGGATAATGAAACCAAAAACCATTAGAACAAAAATGTTTGGAAATTTCCTGCTAACATCCCATTGTGGTGAATATGCAGAGCACAGAGGTTGCTGGTGAGCTCACCTGTGCAGACCCTGATGGGCTCGTTTGTCACTCAGCGCTGGGGACATTTTTTGTGACTGGAGGGTAAAGCACTAAAGAGACATTTTAGGATTCTGGGTGCTGTAAGAGTTAATAATCTGTGCTGGGCAGACAACACAGCTGCCTCATTACTGTTAAACATTATTTCAGTGTTTAAGCTAAGGAGATCAAGGAGGAAGGCTACTGCCTTAGAGATGAAAAATCTGCTCATCCAGAAGCGTGGGTTGACATTAGGGAGAGGAAAAAAGATGCAGAACTTCAAAGTTTGGATCTGTGTCTGAAAAACAAGATTCTCTTCAGTGTGCAAAATTTAAGTGGAAATCTAATTAGTAAAGATCTCTTTTCCATTGGTGAGAGATGTCCTTATCTGAATTTCCAGTACAAGATACTAAGACATGAGACATGCCATGTTGTTAGATCTGTTTTGCTCCCAGCCACTGAGTAAACTCAGATGCCTGTATGTAGATGCACATTTTTATTAAAAAAAAACTGAACCAAACCAAACCAACCCAACTGACCAAACAAACAAACAAACAAAAAGCACCACAAAAAACTAAACAATCTAAAACTTGCCATAAGGTTTTACCATTTCTTTAGTTCAAGAAATCTGCAAAAGCTGGCTTCAGCCCAAGTTAAATTTTTTCAAAATCATAACTGAAATTCTGAGGAAGGGGTACAAATGTTGATGTTACTTTGATTTCAGTGTGACTTGGGACTCTTTCTTGTCAGAAAGAAGGGAATCAGCTGCACACCCTGATAAAAAACTGTAATACTAAATATAAAGCCATCTGCAAATTGGAATGACTGACTATCTGCAAAATGGTTAAAGCTGGTCAAATTGTTTAGCCAATACCTGCTGGGAGGAAAAAGAGAAGTCAGATTTAGGAAATAATTTACAGCTCTCTCATTTCCAAGCTGCTCTGGCACCAGGAAAGCCAAAGCATTTGCAGAGCTGCTCTAAGGAGCCAGAGCTGCTGCAGGGCTGGGGCTCTGCAGAGAGGGGAGCAGCATCCCAGGCACCAGCTGCTCCCCCTGTGTGCCCTGTGCCTCAGGCACAACTGGCTCAGGGTCCTTTCCTAACCTCAGAGAAAAATAAGCCTAATGCAGGGAAAACCTGAGCTGCCTTGAAAAGGCTGTTTCCTATCCTATTTGTTTATGCTAGGTGTTTAATTCAGGAGGAAAAGAAATGCTTGTCTGTGTCTAGTTCCTCAGAAACCCTTGCTCTCCTCAAGTGATGTTTGCTGTTATACAGGGAGAGGCTGGATTATTGGCAATGTATGGTCTGATGTGGGAGTGTTGGCAATATTTTTGGAACACACTGCCTTGACAATAAATTATCTCAAAATAGATTTTCCCCCTCCCCATGTTTTCCTCCATATTTTGAAAAAGACTCACTCTAGGATTAAAAATCACCCTATATTCTTAAATTTCAAGCAACATTTCTTCTTTCCAGGAGTTTAAGTTTGTCACAGAAAATCATATCTGTTACCCAAGTGTTACATGTGTTATCCTTGGAGTCTTTGTTTTATTTGACATCCTTTAATAAAGGATAATTCTTTTTTAAAAATCCCACTAATCAAATTACTTATTCATCACATATCACAAGGGGCAAGGTCTTAAGGGGAAAGAGATTGCTTCTTTTAACAGTAAAAGTAATAAAAAACTTGTATAAACTTCTACCTTGTATCTTTGGAAAGTGTACTTTTGGTCACCCTTTTCTAATTAGAATTTTTGGAAATAGATATTATGGTGCAAATCTGTTCAGGAATCAATTTGGTCCCTTTCAGTAAAAATGTCTGTTACAATTACAACCAATTGCCAAAAAAAACTCTTTAAAACCCAGCTATATCAATCTCTTCTACTGCCTGTTGCATTTTAATTTTTTTTTTCTAGGAGCCAACTCTTCCTGGATACCTGACTCTTCCTTTTAGGTTCATGTTTGGGAGACCCTGAAGAATGCCCTGCAGTGGCACAGCCCATCTCTCTTTCTAATGTGTCTCAGTATCATGGACAGAAAAAATGCTTTAAATCATTCCTTAGGTCAATGTTCTTCATGGCCCAATAAGTCAAAGTGAAGTTGTGATCTTTTCTACCTGCAATGTGACCACATGCCATTACAGACCTTTTTCTCTCTCCCAATTTTTTTTAAAATTACCATTAGTTAAGAACTCTAAGGAAACTTTTCTCAAGAAGCTAGAAATCTTGAACAACAACAAAAAAAACCACACATCGGTGTCCCCCCCCAAAAAAAAAAAAAAAATCAAAAAAACCAAACAAACAAAAAGCAAGAACAGTGCATCTACACTGGAAAATTGAAAGAAGACCTTTAAGGTCCTAATTCTGTTATCAAGCAAAAAATGCAAAGCAGCTGGAGACTGACCTGAATCTGGACACTGGAAAAAAGGGCAGAGGGGGAAGGGAAGAGTGGCAGCAGAGAGAGGAGGCAGAAATGTCCCTTATCAGCAGCAGGGCATGGATCAAACCTGTAATGGAATTGCAATTGTGCACAACATGAAAACAATAAACAACCTAATAATTGTAATACCTATAAATTATATTAGAATTACCTGAACTAAGTCATGACTCTTCTTAGTTAAATATGCTCACTACAACATTATTTTGCATTATAGAAAAGGTTTAATTCTAATAATAATAATGTATATGCCCAGCAGTAATTCACATACAGAACAAGTGAAGTTACAAACACACTATATGTCACTTATTTAAGGTTATTTTTCAAATACTACTTCTGAATACTTTTTTCAAGGGAAAACACTGACTTTTTCATCCACCTCATAACAAAAAAATGCTGTCTATGTAATGAGGCTCATTGTGCAGTGTATAAAATAAAAACATAACAATAATGCTCCAAAGGCAGATCTGCTGTGGGTGTCTGAGATGAGTGGGTCCTGCTGCTGCCCTGTGTGATGCCCTGTCAGGTGCAGCTCCCCAGAGCAGCCCTGCACATTCCTCACAGCCCTGAGCCCCGCACAAAGCTGGAGCCGAGGCTGTTCAGCTCACTGAGAGCTGCAGTGAGCCATTGATGCTGCTTGAAACAAGCCAAAACAATAGATCTTCAAGGCAGCTCCCATTGCTGAATGTAAATTGTTTTTTAATAAAATGTAGACAAAACCTGATGATGTCAGAAGAATTCCTCCCCTGTGCCACCCTGGAGATTGTTCAGGAAACGGCAAAAGGCTCATACATTTTGGGGAGCCTCTCTGGGTTTCTCATGCCCATTGCAGCTGTAAACTGGAGTCCATGGCCCCTTTCTTGCACACCAAATTCCTTATTTACAGCACAGCTACAACTATAAAAATGCAGCATATTAGGTCTGTGGAGTGGGACTCACAGGCAGCAAGCACAGCTATTTTCTTTCTGCCTTTAACTGCACTTTGTGCACTTCATTTGCTGTCTTTAATGTTTCCTCCCACTCATCAGCACTTGTTTTCCCCAGACCTTTTCTGTAGATTAACAAGGATCACAAAGAAATACAAACCCATTTGTGCACACAAGATAACCATGTATGTGCACATGTTTATTTGCACCTAAGATTCCATATACACATGTAGAGGGTGTGTAGAGCTGTATGTGCACACATACAGTCATTTTTTGGAGTGAGATGCCTTGCATTGGTAAATTGTGTCAATGAGAAACAAATTTTCTAACCAATAAATAATGACCTTTTAAGACAATCTACACATTAGCAGTTCATTTTTGATCATCTGCTAGAACATTTTCCCCCAGCAGTTACAGTCATTCAATTCCATGTGTGGTATCTGTATTAAAAATAGCACAATTCCCCGAAATTCCTTCTGTATTTTCTTCAAACACAAGGGAGAAAGCACACTCCCTAATATATTTTATGGGCACACTCTCTTTGCAATATTTCCTTTGCAAAGGTCCTGCTCATATTTGTATCTTATTACTTTTCTTATACTGGATTTATTGATAGTTTCTAACAAAAATATGATTTCAGTATATTTACGGAACAAAACTCAATATAACAGACCCAAATTCAATTTTTTTCATCAAAATGGAGAACAATAAAGAATCTAAAGTCTTCAGTTCAGACACATAGCATCAAAAACACCTATATTGTTAAAAGAAATAACTCAATAACAGGGAAGTGATAGATATTACTTAAAGAACAGCATTAACTTTGTTTACCTTATCTGTGTTTCTAATAATCCAGCCTATGACTTTGAGACTTACAAGTATTTTGCTCCTGAAATAAGTATAATTTTAGTCATATTCTGTAAATGGGGAAAAATACTGCCTACACATTAAGAAGCATTTATTGAGTGTTGTTACTGCTACTAACATTGTTATATCTATTTAGCTGCATTCATATGAGGGGCTTTTGTCGGATTTCTGCCACACTTGTTTCATAAATGCTTTTCATTTTTAGGGGGTGTTGTGGTTCATGGTTCTTGGGTTTTTCTTTTGCTAAAAGTTCATATTCTGTGTTTGTAATGGATTACTTTCAAAGAAATACTGTGGTGCTAGTTTGGGGGTGGGGGTGGGGTTGTGTTTTGTTTGTTTGTCTATTGACCACTAGCTAAAGGTTTGATTAATAACTTGGGTTAACAATAGATTTTTAGTTAAATAGATGAATGAATTCATTATTTACCTGTTCTTATTCTCATGTGTATTGCCTAGTGATGATTATAGCTCTTTTAGAGATGATCCTTATTTATGGTATGTTGCATCATCCAGAGATGTAGTAATGATTTTAGATTTTCCACCTAAATTACAGGGCACTTTCCACTGAAAATGGTAAACAATATTACAAACTTAAAAAAAAGAAGTAATCTGATTTCAGGGAAGAGGGAACCCAGTGAAAGATGTGTGCTTTTATAAGGATGGACAATGGAAAGCAAAATAATAACTCCTAAGTTTGATTGTTCAAATATATTCTGCAATACAGAGAGCTGCATGCAGGCTGGAGCAGGCATGGGGCAGGAAGGTTAAGTAGAAGAGAAGGCACAATACTTCAGATTGGCAGTAGACTGCAGCAAGAATAATCTAATCAAAACTAAATTCAATTATCTAGTCCCAGGGCAGGCTCCTGGGACTGCTGCACTGAATGCTAGCAGAGCTCCTCCTAGACATTTTTCCCCAGTCAAACTCACATGATGAATGCAGATGAAATTTGAAATATGAAAATCTGAAATAATTTATGGAAGTTGTCAGAAATTTGGCCTGCTTGTGGTGTAATTTCCTCTGAGACGAGGCAGGCTGGCTCATTGCTTCTAGTCTCAGAGCAGTTGCTGGTCTTCCAGTGGATGGATCAACCCCTTTAAAATGCTCTTCCAGACAAATTACAGCTCATTACAGACAGCCTTGCACCATGCCATTATGTCAGAGGAAATCTTTTTTCATTTGCACAAATTTGCTTGGAATTCTCATATTTATTTGAGCATCCATTATCGAATCTGAACATTGAATTATCCACAATTATTTTCTGGGTAGGCGGATGTTTGTGTATATGGAATAGATAGTGACTGTGTAGATATACAAATATTACAGCATTACTGAAAATCCTCCTTATTTCAAACAACTGCATTTATGTAGTAAGTAGAATATACATATCTATATATTTATATAGATGTATGTATATATAGGCTGTTTCCTGAAGATGGTTTTTTAGGAGATGCATTTACATTCTCAAAAGAGATATCTACAAAAGCCAGCTCACTTCCCAGTGACTCAGAGCCTGCTCTTTGCAGCAATCACAATTAGAACTTTAGACTGTGCACATGTAATTCGTGTATGGTCTGGCCACATGTGAGACATCTACAGTTATTACGTACTTTAAATTACATTCTGCAGCAAACATGCTGTCTCTGTCCCTGTTGTGCTCACATCCAGCACACCTACCCCCCTCTCCTGTGTGCTAAGATTGTGAGTAAGCACTGGCATGCAAGAAAATGGAAGGGGCAGTGATGGGACATATTCTGAAGTCCTCACTTCTTTTCTCTCAGGCAAATTTTGGCTTAGGACTATGAGTTAAATTATGTGCTAAATACTAATATTTTCTAGCTGATTAACCTTGTTACTAGGCTGCTGCTATCACAGCTTTATGTGTTTTTAACATTAGAAATACTCATTGGTAAAATGATTTTACGAGTGGTAAAACCTGTGTGAAACTGTCCCTTTGGATTACCTCATCAGGGAGACCAGAACCATGTGAAATTGTTCCTACAGATAGGAGTTGCTACAGAGAAGTAGGCCAAAGTACCACTGAGACCATTTTTGGATTTTTTTGATCACTGTTAGTATTAAATATCGAAAATTCCTGGCCCTTCTGAGAATCTCTGTCCAACAAGGAAGAGAGTATCAGTGAACTTGAAGGATTTAATTTTAAGTATGACCATTTTTCTCTCTAAGAAAAATTCTATTGCAAGTATTCTCAGGTCCCTGTATAAAAGTTTGATCATATAAAAGTTTTTAATTGTCTTTTGTAACTCATTTTATAAATATCCTTTAACTTATTTCTGATCTATCCCAGCACTGGAGTTTCCATCTTGTTATTATTTGTGTTGTATGAACTTCTCACAAAAATGTGTTCCAACCTTCACAGACCAAGAGCTATAAGAAAACAGAGGGCAGGACTGGTATATTCATGGTGTTCAGCTAAATACTCTTATTATTCAGTTAAGTTATTAAGCACTAAGACAAGTCTCACAGTGTGATTAGATCTCACACAGCCTGGCTTTTATAGACAACTACATTTAGGAGTGACACTTTTATTTTCTGGAGGTAGAATTAGGTTTGAGAACTCTTACAAAACACTGCAGCAAAGCAAGCAGAGCTCAGTTTAATGAGCTTCAAGTGCCTGCACAGGTTAACTCTGAGCCCACTCTGCTCAGCTGTCCAGTGTCCTGCTCTCAGGGTCCCTTCTCAGGTTTTGGAAGAATCCTGCTCAGAGGTCAGGAAGAAGGTGCTCCAGCATGGGCACAATTTCCTGTAGGTCCTTTCATCCCAGGTACTTGCAGCTACAGCCTTTGGGAGAGGTATGGGGCCCTGCCTGACTGTCTGGAAGTGTTCAAGGTCAGGTTGGATAGGGATCTGACCACCTCGTCTAGGGAGGTGATGTTGTGTGCAGGAAGGGTTAGAACAAGGTAAAATGCAAGGTCCCTTCAAACCCAAACCATTAATTCTATGATTCTGTTATTCTGTGACTGTGAATGTCTTTGGTGGAGCACCTTGTTGCTTTTTGTTATCTATAGAAGATGGAGAATAGCACATGTTAACATGTCCATTCTTCTTCCCCTCGATATTGTAAATCATTGTGGTAATGCATTATTGGAGATGTTCATCTGTCATTTTGACCCATTCCTTTTTCATTACTTCTCTAGAAGATAATTAGAGGAATTTTTCAGACAGAAAGGATTTTTTTCTAGTCACTAGATTATTTTAAGAACTCATTAAAATATATCCTTTACAACATTAGTCAAATGTATGCTGATCAGAAAACTTCCCATTTGATAGGTTTTGTGATACATGCAGCTTTCTGCTCCTTATGTTTCCCTGTTACTTCATTAAATCATCTGCTTATGTGAGAAGACTTCTCCTCATCTGGCTTTTTGCTCTGTATTCAGTCTCTCAGTGGAAGCTGGATAGGCTGGACTGTTTGTTGGATAGACAGTGCTTGGGACAGACACTTCAGTGATCTCAGGTGAGTTACCTGTGTCTGCCTTGGGACAGCACCTGGGCAGAAAGGGCTCCATCCCTGCTGGCAGACCCACCAGATGCTGTCATAAACACATGATAACAGGGCATTGTGATATCTGTACAGACACCACTGTGAGTAGATAGCTGTCAGTGACTTGCAGGTACTTGCAGAGATGAGGTGGCCACCTTGATACCAGCAAACTACCCCAACCTTGGATACCCTATTTATGGCTGGTCCTAAGAGGTGTGAATCTTTATAAAGAGGAATTGGCAGAGTGTTGGGATGATAGCAGGGCAAGGATGAATCCTGATTGATCATGAGGCTTACGAACATTAGCCAAATGTGGTCATTTGTGCAATTAATGCAATGATGCTGAGAACAGCAATATCTGGTACTTTATTGTAATTGTCTGAACAGAATTTTGAACTAAGGAGTAATTTTCCTACAATGGAAGCTATTTATGTTAAAGACGCATAATGATATTAGGATTTCAAAAACTAGATCCACAAACCCATTAAACTGAGAAAGCTTTGAGCTATTTTATGTCTTGTATTTGCCTTTTACTTATAATAAATTGTGAACATTCCTTTTAAAAATGTCAGAAGGAAAAATAATTACCTAGGAATCTCACATTTTTTTATTAGGATTTCTATTTCTTTTTGTGCTACAAATTTTAAAATATTCATGAAGTTACTTCCCCAACCCCCTCCATACCACTGGGTAGTGATGTCAGGTTGAAAAAAAAAGTCACAGAAACATATAACTTATTTAATTCAGCACATTCTTTCATCTGGATAGCTGTTGCATGGTTGAAGCAGGCTGTAGCCTCCCAGCTTCTCTTTGCTGCAGGAAACTTTGTAATAGCACTTAAATAAATAAAGAGACTGGGCAGGAGATTATTGCTTTCATTGTGCTATTGTATATGTGTATTATAGAGTCACCCTGTAGATTGACACAATTAGCTGAATGCAGGACAAGACAAATGTTGTATATGACAGTGGGGTAGTATTGAAAGATGACCCCATATCTGGAGAGCTGAGAGTTATGGATCCATTGATGGCTGTTACCAGTGTTTTGAAGCGTGGCTGTTAAATTTTGCCTGCTGGCTTCTGGCTGCTGGCCTGCCTGGGCAACCGCTGGGCTGAATGGAGCTGCAGGCAGCCTCGGCACTTTGTTCTTCTCTCAGAAAAACTGACCACTGACAGGAGGAGCCTCTGCCAGGCCCAATGGGGATGCAGCACCATGGATCTTTGTTGCTCTTTTCACTCCCTGCGCTGCTGCTTTGAAGCAATCTAAAGGGCTAAGGCGCTTTCAAATGAGTGTGTATGGCAGCGATGGATGAGAAAAGAGATTCTGTCCAGCAAGAAAATATCCTGAGCAAAATGGGATTTCTAATAAAATATAAGAAATTTCCTCCACAGGAATAATCCTCCATATCATAAGATACTTAATGATGACAATTCAGCATCTCTGACTGCCAGCCATTTTATTTTTAGATGCACACATGTGCAGTCAAAACATGTATGCTATAGATAAATAACTCAAAGTATCCAGCCTGGAAGATGCTGGCAGAAATTTTTGTCTACTTTGTTTTGGATGTAGCTGCAAATATTTTATGTTCTTCAATCTTTGATGAACATTTCATCTGTAAACAGGAAGGCCGGTATATTTCCCTGTTAAAAAACAGAACCCCTCAAATTTAAGCATTTTAAGTGAATGTTCCGTGCATTTGTCAGAATAATTATTTAGGAGACTTCAGATATTTCTTGTCTAAATTCCTGACTAAATAAAAGTTCTGCAATCCTACTCTCTGGGCTGAAAGTTACTGCATGTGTTTGCCCAAGCAATACCCTAACATGGGAACTCAGAGGACAATCTGAAATCAAATGACAGCTAGACAGTGGACAACATGTTCCTTGCAATCTCATAAAATGGGTTAGGTTTCAATTTTTTTCTGCTAAAGAAAAATAGAATTTTGAATTCAAACTGTATGAAGCAGGGAATCTACCCAAACAAGACCTTTCAAATATATTAATCAGAAAAACAAACCTAACTGCAAGCCTGCCAGAGATGGTCACATTCTAGAAAGCTCATGAGCATAAGCATCTACTAAGAAAATAGGATTGTCCCTTTTCTCTTTTCATTTAGCAAAAGCTAGGTACATGGCTGGCTTTCTTGGGGAAGCCACTTCTACCTCAAGTCCTGAAATGTTGGTTATTAAACATGTCTCTCACAGAATTTATCTGTAAGCCTCTGGCCCGTTGAATTCTGATGGAGGAAATTCTGTTTGGAGGAAACTAGAAGCTTTTCTCTGACTTTTCTAAACTAACACCTGTTTGCAGTACTGGTAAAACAGGCAAGTACAGTCTAAATGCAATTTATCACTTGACCCTGTACTTCATCAGAGGAGTATTCTGGATGTGCACATACACAGATAACTCTGTCATATAAAAGAGTCCCTGTTGACATAGCTGAAAAAGACCCCGTGTCACTCGTGGAGTTTTCTTATTACTGATGAGTTAGGAAACACTTTTTGAATGAGAACACCACAGGAACCTACACTTCCTCAGTTTGTATCAAATCCCTATGGAAGGAGGAAACTTATGAAGAGCTCCCATCATGACTTTTGAACCTCTTCTGAACACCTCATAAAATAATGGGAACTGTCAGTCTCCAGGTTGTTGTATTATTCAGTGCCTCTGCTGTGGTCCCATGGGTGTTGTACTGGCAGAAGCCCCCCTGGCTGGTCACTGCCACCAACTTTCTGGGCTTCCAAAACCTCTTTATCTTCCACTTTGCATATTTGGGAGGGAAAGAAAGTGCTCAGGACAAAGACATCACATGTGAGGTGATGGATTTAACCAAACCATGGATTCCATGAAGGATTGGGAGTTAAAGTTGTCAGGAGAGTAACTCCATTACTATTAAACTAACTGACCCATTCTCTAGTGTTATAGTGCCTGCATGGAGATTTTTGACATTGGGAAAGGAGAGGTGGCAGATAAATAATTCTCACCCTGGCAGTGTTGCCAAACTGTGAAACTTGGGGTGCATTTTGATCTCCAGGAACTGAACACAAAATAACAGCTTTTTTTTTCATGCCCAGCTCATTCATTAATATTTGTAAAAATGCTCTGAGATCCTGCGATGTAGAGTAGGGTAGAATATGCTGTAATGTTCTTGTTAATAATAAAATCAAGATAATTTAGAGATAAAAGGAAATTGATAGATATAATAGAGTTTGTATCTAGGAAGAAACAAGCAGCAGTTTCTCTTCTCATTGTTCCAAATGTCTTTGTTTGATTTTCAGAGACAAATTGAACTGTACTAATAATTTCATTTAACTAACTGATTTATTTTGTCCTTTTTTATTTTTTCCCAAAGCACTATTTTTTTTGCTAGACAACAATAATCATGACTCACTCTTCATACACATTTCTTAATAAAGTTGTTCTCTTATTTGTCCTTAACTTCCCAGCAATGAGGAAAGGTAAAAACTTAGTGGGTTTTTCTATCCAAATGTTTTGTTTTGTTCTTTATCTTTGCTGCTAACTACTGGTATGAGTATTCCCAACCCAAGGCAGCTGATGAGAAGGATTCAGGTCACATCTGTAAGGGTTCCTACTTTGCATCTCTCTTAAATCTGCTCATTCTGCAGTATAAATCAGTAGGATTTCATAAGGTGAACAAGATTTCTGCTTTGCTGACTACAGTGAGAGTTTTATCTGATTCGGGATTGAGGTGTTGGTCCCAATGGTGAATGATCAAAGCCAAAGTGGTAAGAGATGAAGTGAAAAAATGAATAGTGATCCTTTTCCCATTACAACCTGTTCTCATTGCTGTATTGAATTCTGACTCATACAAATCACTCAAATCATCTCTTTTCATGATGTATTTTTAACCACTATTAAAGAGAAAAAGAATGTTTTAGAACTTCACTATTATTGAGAAATACAAGATAGTGTAGAAAATTTTTTATTCATCACAGGAATCCTACCTACAGGGTTGCAAAATATTCTTGTCCTTGCAATCAGACCACATTTGCTTGTTAAGGTGAAAGGCACAGACAAGGTTTAGAAGATCACTCCTAAAGAGAATACATTTTGGCACAGGATTTTTCTCGCCACTAATTTACTAATTTACTAATACTTGGGCATACAGAATGTGTGTTACTGCATACATGTATTCAAGGTAGTATTTTGCACATTTTAGTCAGGGAATTGACTATTTTTGTGGTACCTCAATGAGTCTCTTCCATGTAGACAATTATGCTCAATAGGATATGCTTGCATATCAGTCTTTATAAAATCAGAGATTTTCCATCTTTCCATCCTTCCTTGTCAGGTTAGGGACCTGGTTTTTTGCCCTGTCTGCCAGAACAACTTTCCACCACCTCCACCATCCTACTATGGCCACTGTGGATGACTGCCACAATGATCACCTTCTCTAGGAACTGGGCTTGGCTTATATTTCTCTCTGCCAAAAAAAAAACGTGACCAGCTCAGCTGAGAAGCCTTGGGGATGTCAAAACTCCATGGAATATCACATCAAATCTGTAGGCTCTCTGCCACCCTTCCATTTGAGACTTTGAACACAGCAGACATTGTAACATCCCTTACTTAATCTACTTTTTAATTATTATTGCAGCACCCACAGCGTTGGCTCACTTTTCTCCTGCTCACATGGTTGGGGGTGTGCGTGGTGTGTTGCAGGTGTTACATGTGTGCCATCACACCAGAGGGGGATTTTATTGCAACGGGCACCATCTCCATCACCAAAGCCCTGATCTGGGGCACGCTGGGATTATTCTGCTCTAAAGGGCAGAGCCCTGTTGCTTCACTTGTGGGCTCTGAACCTTCAACCTGTGGGCAGAGCCAGGCTGCTCTGGCAGGCAGCTGCATGGGCTGGGGCTGGCAGGGCTCCACAGGGGTGTGTGTGTATGTGTGTGAGTGTGCCGGGAACGCCCTTTTGCCCATGTGTGTTCCATGTGTGCTGTGTGTATGTAATATCCCTTTCACGCGTGGTGTGTGTGTCAGTGTGTGTGTGCACGTGTGAGTGTGTCAGGAATGCCCCTTTCACCCTGCTCACCTCCCCGGCAGCGCACTCCAGCCTCAGGCGGCTGGTGGCTCAGTGCATTGGCTGATTAGGTAACAACAGAGCACCTTCCCTCCCTGTTTCCTCTCAATGCGCTTGGGCCACGGCTTTTGAAGGAGCCCGGCCCTGCCACTATCCAGCCATTATAACGGGATGTATGGGGCTTTATCCGGAAAAAGCTCAGCCTTGCCCCAGGCTTCATCAATCATTTACACCGGTTCAAATCCCCTTCATCGTGTTCCGCCTCATTAAACCTATCGAGGGGGACTGAAGAGAGTTTGTATAGGTCCAGAATGCCTGTACACTCCTCTCTATCTCAGATTGCGCTGTCGGGAAAAAAAAAAAAAAAAAAAAAAAAAAAAAAAAAAAAAAAAAAAAAAAAAAAAAAAAAAAAGCAGTCGAAGAAAAAGGCAAAGAATCAATTAAAAGGGGTATCTCTGCCCGGTCCCTTGCTTTCGCACGTGAGCCGGGTCGGGCGTCCCCTTCACACTCCGCCTGGGCTGCTGGCCCCGGAGGGCATCCAGCAGCCCCCCGGGGCTATTAAACTGCCCGCAGGTGTAAAGAAAGGCCGGGGCGATGCGGACTGCCCTGGCCCCTCTGCTGGTCTGCAGTCACGGGAGGAGAACAGCCCGTACACATCCCTGCAGGCAGGGAGAGAATGGGCCGGCTGCCGCTGGGTCCTGTGCCAGCCTTTACAAAATAAACGAATTATTTTATCCCCTGGGACAGAAAGAGAAATGAGCTCCAGCAAAACGGTGCTGATTGTTATTTATCCTTATATTTTTATTCTGACGACGTCAATCGCCGAACTTGCCGGTGCCTTGCCCCTCTTGTTCCCTCCGGCCGGCCGGGATGCGCCGCTCCGTCGGGGCTGCGCTTCGGTGCGCGCCCGGAGCCGCGCTCGGAAACCAGCCTGCAAATCGCTGACATCTGCATTTAAAACAAAGAGGGACATCTGCATTATCTCCGATCCCTTCTGATATTAATAGTCATAAAACCCGGAGTGATTACCGAAAAAGAACGTGTCAAATTACCAAGAGTCTGGGTGGGGTTGGGTCTAAAAAAAAAAAAAAAAAGAAAAAAAAAGAAGAGAAAAAAGAAAGAACTAACCAAACAAAATAATAATAATAATAATAATAATAATAATAATAATAATAATAATAATAATAATAATAATAATAATAGTAATAATAATATATAAAAAGGGGCAATGCACCGAATCCAAGTCTGTATTTTAACTTTTTTAATAACGATTTTTCCTGTGCTGTAAGCTTGCACCGAATCCTGGAGGAATTGCTAAATCAGATTAAGGTTATATTTTGCAACAGACTGGATGGAGCAATAAAGGAGAAAGCGCGGAAATGGGACTTCACCCATCAATTAGATCTCTATTAGCAGCCAATGCAGGCTTCACCACAGGAAATGTCACGTCCCGGCAGAAGCAGAGCCTTTCACTTTCCCCTGAAATTAAACAATTCTTCATGCTCGCAGACCCCGGGCGAGCCGAGCCTTTGTTCGCCCGGGTGCAGAGGGTGCGCGTCCCGCCAGCACCTGCTCGCTGCCTGCGCCGGGAGCCGCGGCCGGGCCACCGCCTGCACAGGTTGCCCCAACACCTGCGCTGCTCGCCCTCCTGCCCAGCACCCAGGAAACCGCCGCCTTAAAAGGCTCTATTAATATTAAAGGGGTTATTCCAGTCATAAACGGACCATTACCAACACAATGGGCAGGATTTTGAATAGCAGGTCGGCTCATCTGCCTCCATAGATCATAACTGCCAAAACCATCCCCCTCTCCCCCCTTGGCTCCTCATCCCCGGCTCCTTGGGGTTTATGGAGCCAAGACTCTTTCGCATCAGTCTCAACAGTAGCACCGTCTCAGGGTGTGGGACCGTGCTTAAGCCAAGGCAGACAGAGTGGGCCGCTCTCCGGGATGGAGAAAGGCTTCTTCACACCGTGTGAAGCTGAGTGCCGCGGGAGCTCCACTCTGCCTGGCAGGGCGTGCCTGGTACTTCTCCCCCCTCTTCCCCCTCCGGCACTGCAACCAGACGAGCCACCGGCTCCGGGGAGCACACTGCGGGGAGGGAGGCAGGGAAGGGCACGGGGCCTTTCCCGCACACAGCCCCCCACCACTCCTTCGCCCCTTCCCGCTCAGGGAAAAGAAAGGAAAAAAAAAAGGCGTTGAATTTGCCCATGAGCAAGAAAGGTGCAACAGGAAAGGAATGGCCAAGAAGGGGGAAGTCACAGGAGGGGATAAAGGGAGCTCTGTTGCCCCGGTCCTTGTTGTTCTTGCTGCTGCTCCATTCAGGCACCGAATTCAAATGGATATTTTACAGCTCAGTCCAGCTGAACAGGGGCTCAATGCCTGAAAGCTGCCGAGCTGCCTCCGCGGACATGCTCTGGGCCCGATATTATAATTTTCATAATGCGCTTTTATGTAGCTTCAGCCTCCTCCGGTGAGGAGCCCGCAGAGCGGCTGAAAGGGGCTTTGAGAGACTGGGGAGCGGGGCTGCAGCGAGCTGCGAGCCCCCCGCCGGCGTGAGTGGCACCGCCTGCCCCGGCCGAGGGCTCCCGCTCCAGCCCCCAGTCCCGGCGCAGCGCCGTGCGGGGCCGTGCAATGCGGTGCGGTGCGCTCCAGGACCGCTCCGGAGTGGTGGCACCATCCGTCCCCGCCAAACAGCACAGGGACACCGGGACAAAGCTCTGCTTCAGCCCGGGCCCCCGTCGGCTGCCAGCCCGGCTGAGTGTCTGCTTGCACCGGCCCCACCAGGGAAAAAGGCAAGGAAAGAGGGATTCTCCCCCTCAGACAGGCGGGAGGGAGGGCAGGTAAACAATAGAGAAACAGGAGAGTTATTTCCACCGCTACAAGCCAGGTCGACTGAAAAATATGCAGCTGTGTATTTATCATCATGGGTAAGTCATCCGCTGCTAAGAGGGTCCCCGGCTGAATCATTAACCGGCTAGAGCCAGTGCCTGGGAATGAGATTCGAAAGGTTATTGATTTCCCTTCGGGGCCAAACGAGGCAGCTCCGCCAATGCCTGCCCGCCCCCGCCCCGCTCAGCAGGTGCGTGAGCCGCGCTCGTCGTGTGAAAACATCCGAGGTCTCCCCTCGGAGAAGTTCTGCAATCCCCTTCCCTTCCGGCTCGGGAGGCACCCAGTGGCAGCATAAGAGACTGAAGAGATAGTCACTGACAGAGAAAAGGGCCAATGCAGGTATTTCTAAGGTCCATTTTAGCTTCAAGGGCGTCCTTAAACATTTGCCTCACTTACAGAAGAAAGGGGAATTTTAAAGAGCGAAGAAAAAAAAAGTCAGGAGAAAAATAAAACAAACCAAATCCAACAAAACAGCACATCAAAACCCTGAGAAGGCAGAGTCCGCGGAGAGGGAGGCCCGCTGCACTGGGATGGCTCAGAACCCGGTCCAGTCCCTGCACGGCCGGAGCGGCACCGCGGTACCGCGGAGCTCCGCTTAGGGATACAGCAAACAAGGAGGCGAGGGAGAAATCCGATTATCTGTTTCTAGCGTGGCTTTTCACGTTTCGCACGGAGTAAGAGGCTTCCTAAGGAGCAAATTACTATGTCGCTACGTATAACTGCGACTTGAATATCAGCGGCTTGCCCCCAAAATCTTGTGTAACTGCTGCCGCGTGTCACTCGCTATGCCCCTGCTGCGGAGTTATAAACACATGGGGTCATTTTTAAAGCAGGCCAAGTCCGGAGACATGTGGTCTGTCTCCTTCATGTGTCCCAGAAACTCCCGCAGTCGCTGCCTGGAGCCCTGCAGCCGTGCCCGCAAGCTCCCAGCCCAGCCCCGGCCGAGTCCCGCTGATCCCTGCGGCAGGTCAGGCTCCAGCTCTCTCCTCCAGCCCTAAAAAAGAGCTGGAAGGAGAGCAGACAAACAAATCTGTCTTCACCTGAGTAAAGGGAAAAAAAAATACTACAAAACAACAACAACAACAAAAGTTTTTTTCCTCGTTCGGGTGGAATTTCACCCACGAGTGGCCGTGTTTTTCACCCACGGACCGTAGGAAGCCACTAGTGGCCACGAGTGCTTTAACCCTTTCTCGCCTCCTTTCCACGTGCTCCTTGCAGAGGCGGAAATGCTCTGGGACAGCTGGACCACCTCCTCCCCCACGACTGTTTCCCCCAGGGGACAGCAGAGGCCGGGGACCCCGTCTGCGCTCTGCAGAAGGGTCCGGATGCTTCGTGCAGGCGGCTGTGCCCGTCGCAACGTGGATGCTGCCGTTCCTGGATCATTTGGGTTGTGAACCTACTGCGCTCATGTTACAAATGCAATTAATAGTAAAAGCAGCCTTTATCTGAAGAGCAGGAGGCAGCTGCACACCGCAGGTCATTATCCATTAGCGGGTAGTGTTCAGCACTTAGCGGGGCTGTCGTGTTCAGGGCAAGGCAGTAAAAGGCAAAGCCTTATCTCCAGTCCTAGTCCTTCCACCACTTTCCTCTGCCCGGGAGGGAGGCCAGCTAGCGGCAGGCTGTCCCGTGGACGGGGCAGGCTGGGCGCCGGCAGAGTGTGGGGACTCACTCAGAGTTGTGGGCTTTCCCCCTGGGGCAAATTCCCCTGTGATTCAGTGGAGGAGTTCAAGTCTTCGAAACATATATCCTTCTCTCCTGCCCTCTTCCCAGAAGAGTCCTCCCGTTTGCTTCGCAGCAATCGGCGGGAGTCGGCAAGTGCCGAGCCACCCCCGGTCCCAGGAGTGGAAAAGAGGCTTCGTTTAGGCCTCAGTTTCCCTATTCTGCAGACCCACGTCAATGCTCCCAGCTCACTTTCTGGAACACGTCCAGATCGGTGCCCTGTGCTGCTGATGGAAAGGTGTTTCCACACCTCCGCGGCCTCCCACACAACGTGAGGTGCCCGTTCCAGCCCCTCTCGAGTGCGTGTAGCATCCAATGGGTTGGACTATTGGCACCCTATCAAACATTCCTCTCGGGACTAGAGAGGAGAGGATTAGACTAGTAAGAGAGCAGAGAGAAACTCAGGAGGCAGAAACCCTCCCCTCGGCCGCACAGCAAGGCTCTATCTGCTGGGGCAGTTTGGCAGAACCCAGCGAGATCTCTGCCCGAGACTTTTAGGGCTTCTCACCCCTTAAATGAAAGTTCAAGAACACACTGAGGACGTCCTACAGGTCTGGCTAAAAACTCACTCGGGCCACTAGCTCATGGCAGCACAGAGCAAAATACTTCCTCTGCAGCACGGTGAACTGCAACGAACCATCTACCATCTGCTTAAACCTCAGGATAAGATGAAATATCTTATTGATTTAGTCTCTAAAAGAAATAGAGGAAGGAAGTGGGGAGGAGGAGAAAAAAAAAAAAAAAAAAAAAAAAAAAAAAAAAAAAAAAAAAAAAAGCTAACCCCGAACCACTCTGTTCTGTATTCTGGAAAAAGGAGGAAAAAAAGCACCTCTTCGTAGCTCAGTGGGGAAAAAGGTCAAGCTACTATTGACAAGTATGTAAAGACATCTTCTAACCATGGGAAAACATGTATAAATTGTTTCGACTCACTGCATTCAAAACCAATGGAAGTGAATTACAAAACTGCACTTCTGGCATTGTTGGACTGAAAGGATATCTATTTATCATCTTATAAGACAGCTCGAACGATCTTTATCTGCTTTGCCCACTTTCTGACCCAAATTCAGGGTTTTTATGGAAAATTGCAGTCAGTTTGATTGATGAAATCCAAAGATGTCTAAAATGGCACCAAAGATCTCCAACTGTGCAGACTCCAACCGAGGGCTTCAATGTTGGCATTGTTCCTACGAAAAAAGTTGAGAAAACGAGCAAAAGTTAGGGAATTTCTGTTTAAAAACTTCAAATTTCAATGAGGATCCCGAACCTATTATCCCTATTCATGGAGTGAGCTGTGTGAACATAAAAGTATTTCCCACACATTGCAAAACAACAACAACAAAAAACCCCTTATTTTTAAGCTGCTCCATAAACCTTCTTTGTAAAACGCTGAATAACCCTGTGCAGAAAATAAACCCAGCCGTTCCCGTTTAGAAATCATGTAAGTTTAAAATCCTATAAACAGGAAGCTCACTAGAAACGTTTAAAGAGAGAGGAAAAAATATATATATTTAATCTATGCATCCAAAATTATCGAGAACCTTAATTTAAAATTAGGAGACGTGCTGAAAGACGATTTTTAAACCCTGTGTGTGACTTCTGAGGGTTTAACTCGGGATTTAGAGGAAGCAGTTCTGCAGGAGATGCTCTTTCCAGCCTTCCTCGTAGAAGGTGGGTGAACTGCTGCCTTCCTGGATTTGTCATCACACGGAGCTGCGAGCTGGGGCCCTCGCAGGTGGGTGAGCGCTCTCTGCCCCCTGGACCAGCCCAGAGCCACTCGGGCCATGGCTGTGGCGCAAAGCCCCGGCGCTCTTTGGCCGCGGATCTGTTTGTTAGCGGCTCCCCGTCTCGTTTAGGGCTAGGCATTATTGTGGAATACTGTCACCTGCCTAATTGTGCTAAATGGCCACCTCCTATTATTAATAATAGCTGGAACGTGGCTCCTAGACACGTTACCAAGCCTGGGAAGCTGATGAATGAAACCCCTACCAGGGAAAATCTTGGTAGCTGTCTCCTGTCGCATTACCCAAGGGGGCCGACTATAAATCTTCCTTCATTTTAACCACGTTTACCCTCATACTCCTCCAGGCTAGGGATGCTGTGTTAAGATTGCACTGATGTGCCAATGCTTTGGACCAGCTGCTCCTAAATACAGACAAGTCCTTGTCAATTAAGCCATTGAGGAGCAGGGCCTGGGAGCTCTGGGGCATTTTAGCAGGCAGCAGTGTGCAGCCCCAACAATTAGCATCCATTTTGAAGGGACCTCCAGGGCACAAATGCACAGGCAGGGAAGAATCAAAACACCAGGCAGCTCCAATTCTGAAAACCGGTCACATAATGATACTGAACAGACCGGCCTAGGAGAAGTGAGACAATCTTTCTTGGGAAGGACATTCAGCCGCTCCCCCAGCCAAGCCGTAGGGCCGAGGCACGCCGCGAACCGCGGAGTCAGAAGAGATAAATGAACACATTCATTTGCCTGTGTGAGCCGAAGTTTCCTTTGGCGGTTCT
This sequence comes from Erithacus rubecula, assembly GCF_903797595.1. Taxonomy (NCBI): domain Eukaryota; kingdom Metazoa; phylum Chordata; class Aves; order Passeriformes; family Muscicapidae; genus Erithacus; species Erithacus rubecula. Next base: position 22,023,615 of record NC_136687.1, read on the forward strand.
TCTTTGTAATTCGGTGTCACCTCAAGCAGCTGGTGGCATCCAATGCTCCCATGATCCTGGCCTTTGGCCCAGGCGGAGCTGGACAAGGCAGCCCGCTCCAAGGAGAAGAGCTGCGATGTCTCAGGTCAGAGAGGCCAAGCTACCAGTGGGACAGGCAGAGCACTAGGAGTTCAGCTAAACAAAACCCCGAGGGGAGTAGGGAGCCTGGGGGATCATTAGCGAAGGTGTTTGCTTAAGTCATTAGGAAGCCGGTAGCTAGGGGAAAAAAAGGTTTGTTCCACAAGGAACCTCCCCAGAATGGCAGGGCTGGAAATGCAGAGGATATCACAGCACAAGACTATGTGACCCTACCAAGTTCAACAACAGAGCAAACAGCACATGCCATTAGGGACGGCAGTCAACTGGGAGGTAACAAAGAGGGGAGGGCACTGGCAAAAATGTTCATGTATTAAATATGGAAAAGTATGGGTACAAGGGCAAGGGTCAATGAAAGTCAACAAGAGAGCAGGCGTAATGTTAGAAAGAATTTAATATCAAAAATACATAAATCTGCATGGGAGGCAGCCCCAGAATAGGCAGAAAGGAAGGCAGCCTTGGAGTCAACATTCACTTGGTAATAGAGCCAGAATGGATAGCGCCAGGTTGTTAACATCTAACACAAAAGTTAGCGGGGAATAAAGGACGCAGGGCCGGTTCCTTAAATTGTGGCCTCACCGGGAGATTTCCATATGTCACACTAAATGGATAACACCAGCCTCACTCCGCAAGGCTTCTGCCGCAGAGTCCCTCTCTCTCCCTTTACTTTCTTTCCTTATTATTTCTTTTTCCTCCATCCTTCTCCGCAAGCCCTGCGGAGCTTCCAGCGGGCCGAAACAAAGGTCTGGCTCTGAGTTGGTGCTGAGAAGGATGGGAGAGAGGAAAGGAGCGGAGGCTTTCGGGCAGCCCATGCCCTCCCGGGGCTTCCCTGCCGCCCCTCACCGGGCGTCACGGCTGGCCAATAGCTGTCGCGACATGAAATTTAACTCCGGCGTTTTTTTGTTAGGAAAGTATCCTCAAGTTAAAGTAGGAAACAGGACTACTATCCCGGTTCAGGAGGGCTTGGTTCAGCACTGCCCGGAGAACCGGGCCGACCCCGTCCGGCACGGATCGCGGGACGGAGCGAGCGGGTTTTCACGGACCCAACGGAAAAGCGGAAAAAAAAAAAAAAAAAGCAGCAAAAAAGCCCCCGCGCCCCTGATCAATACGGCAGTGTTTCCGCGCTAGTTCAGGAGGTCAGGCGGGCGTAGACACAGCATGGAGAGTTATTTATGTCAAGTCGGGTTATTGTAAACGAAATCCAGCAAATTGCACATAAGCTCCTCGGGGCCGCCAGTGGGCTCGTGGGCAGAGGTCAGTGTCAGTCAGTCTGTCCATCCCTCTGGAGACAGTAATTGTCCGGGGGCTGACACCGCGTCGGGGGCGATAGGCGGCTCCATCCATCTCCATCCAGTTATCCCGGCGCCGAGGCCGGGGCTGCCCGCTGGTCCGCGGGTGCGTGGCACCGAGCCACGGCCGGCCCCGCTCCCGGGAATGCCGCGGGGGGAATGGCACGGCTCCCACGGACCGGGCCGTGCCGCTCCCGTGCTGCGTCCCGCCATCCCCGCGCATCCCGCACCGGGTACCGCGCCTCGCCAGCCTCCAGCATCCAGCTCCATCACTACCCTATACTCCCTTTATTAATAGGGAAATTCTTCCTTTCTGACAATTTAATCGTCTAAAGTAATCTTCTGCGTGACATTGCCCATCCGTCTTCTCAAAAGAGAAAACAAAGGGGATGTTTTTTTCTTCGGGCCTCTCCAGATCCTTTTCTATTTTAAGAGGGGCTCCCCACAATGGGGTCTTTATGAACCATAATGGTTATGTTTATGAAGCCAGCGATACCAGTGTATGAAGACAATTTTATGCCTAATTAGAAAATGATGTAAGCAAGGGGGAGACAAAGAGGACTTGTCTGCCGTGGCTGGGTCTCCGGCCACCACTCCAGGGCGAATATATCGCCTCTTCTGTGCTTTACGTCCACTATTTTTATAACATCTCGTCCATTAGTTCCTCAAACTGTTTATGATATCGTGGACAGTTAGTAAAACAGCTCAATTTAGCGGTGGATTAAAGCAATTTTGAAACTTGTTCCGAAGGGAATCGCACGGGAGGCGAAGAGCAGCCCTCCCTTCTCCTATCCAAGGGGACTTCACCTCTGGGAAGACTCCAATAACTGCAACCCCAGCCCCACTCGATTAAGGGATAATTTTTAATATATATGCAATAAATGTTCACTTTGTTAGATTGAATGACAGACAATAATATCGGCAAATCTTCATATCCATCCATTACCAGCAAACGAGCCGCACAAAGAACATATTTGCTTTTGATTAATTTATTTGCAGACTCTGTTTGATAAAGCAATAACTATTTGGTTAAACTTGACATTCGGTCTTCGGGGGGTTATCAGACCAATTCCCTCTCGTTCGTGGGTGATAATAAAGCTGTTTAAACGGGATTAATTATTAATTGGTTGCAATTAATTTCCTCCCTTCTCCACGTCGACAGACAATGAGTATCACTCACTCCCAAACAAAAGACTGCCATAGGAGCATCCTCGCCCCGTCTGTATCTGTCTGTATGTTTATTCCCCCTTTCCATCTCTCGCGATTCCTGTACGCAGCTTCTGAGCTTTCCTCTATCCTACAGCAGGTTATCTCCCCGTTGGGCGGCGTGAGAGGGACATCGGGACCCCCATGCGAGTCCGCGCCCCGCGACCCAGGGGTGGCACGGTGGTGGCTGTCCCTGCCCGGCCGCGGAGAGAGCGCGGAGCAGCCCCGGCGCCGCAGAGAGGCTGGGCTGGGACGGAGCTGACCGAGCAGGAATCCCAGGAGGGCGGCCAGGGAGCGGGTCGCTGAAGGACAAGGCTCCACGATTCAGCCGCAGTGATGAATTGCTGTGGGGGAGAGGAACAGAGCTTCTCTCCCCCCATCTCCGTGCTTCTGCTGCTGATGAATGGGCCCCGAGGATGGATAGTCCAGAGTGTGTTATATCTTCATCAAACTGTGAAACCCCTCCCTTTACTAATAATCTGTCACAACTTTACAGAACACACACTGAGACCAAAGGGAAGCCCCTGCCCTGTAGCCTGCCCCTTCCCTCCCCTGTCAGGAAGGGCTTTATTCGGGCAAGGAGCACGGGGGAGGGGGCCTCCCTCCGCCGAAAGTTTTTCTCGGCCACTGCTCGGCCTTTTCCCTCTCGACTGCCCCGGGTACCCCGCCCGAAGGTCCCCGTCCCCGGGTCCGGGACTCCCGGCCTCTGAGCCCGGTCTCTCCTTGCCACCCGTGGGAGGCAGGACGGGTTCTGCTCCAGACAGCCAGAGCGGGGCGAGCCCAAAGCACCCCAGCCAATTCCCAGCGCGGTTTTAGTAGCGGGAGACATGAGGCCAGGAGGGAGGAAAGCACCCCGTTTTCCCCGGACAAACGGAGAAAAAACAACTAAGACGAGACACAAAATCCTCCTCCAACAACCAGTCCTTCCATTAGTATTTCTTTCGTTCACAGTTACATCTCCCTTTTCCGTCGCGTATTTACATTTCGAGCAGGTGCATCTTCCAGCAACGGTGTCCACTCCTCTACTCTGCACAATTCAAAACAATGATTACAACTAGTTGTTTAAAAGTGAGGAGAGCAGCGGGAGGTGCCGTGGGTGACAGGCGGCACACACACACACCACACCCGTGCCCCTGCCCGCCGCCCGGAGCCCCGCGGCGCAGCCTCCGCCCGCAGCCCTGGAGCGCTGCCTGCCGCTCCCTGCGGCTCTCCACCTAGAGAAAGGGTCGTTCCGGATTATTCTGCTGTTAGCAATAGTCATTGCTCCGTCCCGGAATAGTTTAAGGCGTAAAACTGAGGCAGTGAAAGA